>NC_090747.1:13850427-13880427 GCF_036898095.1 Palaemon carinicauda
CCATCACTTGCTACGCAGACAGTATTTGCATTCCCTCAACATCTCCGGATCACTAGCAACGCTTCCTTTCGTCCTTCTATGAATCAGCATTCTCCTGTCGTCTTATTATCTCCCCAGAAAAAAAGTAGAATCTTCTCCCTCAGGCCAGCAAGGAATCTGCCAGAATTTACTGTGGGGAAAAATGTTGTACCTTTATGCACACAGTACATTCATACGGGAGTGCCAGTGCAAATTACACCATCCATTTCAGGAAGATAGAGAGTATATCCTATTGTTCAATTTCTGCTGGCCCAGTTCCAGCGACGACTGACTCCTCTCAAAAGGCTGACTAATTCTTCTGCAGGAGTATCTATCCTAGTTACCAGAACCATATATATTAATCTCATTCACTCAGTGGTAGATTATCTTTCCCCCTGCCCTATGTCAACTCTCAAGGTCAACTCTACAGCCTTTTGAAAAATTACAAAACCAAGTAATGAGACTTGTTTAGGTTGACCAGCTTCCACTAGAATTATAAACATGCAACACGAACTCCGTCTCCCTTCACTTGTTTTGAGAATATACTTTAATGTCACCTACTTCGGTATTAATGCCTGTCTTACCCTCACCTGTCTCCTCACTACTCAAACTTCATCAGAACTTCTCTGGATATGGATGCATCTCGTCCCAAAACTACGTCAAGGAAGATGTACACTATTTAGTACTGTCTGTTCAAGCATTTCAGGGGCTGGATATCAACATTGTGGCAGAGAACATGGATCATGAACTTACACCCTGGCAGACTCCTTCTTAATTTCATTTTCCTATAACCGTAGGTAGGCTATTTCTTACATATTCACATATATAAATCGATTACTATATATAAAGAAATCATGAAATGACTATCAGTATCTTCAATGTTATTCCGAAGGAGTTTCAGTTTAAATTTTCTTATAATTGTTAGAAATTAATCACCTATATCATATATCTAAGTTAATGACCATAAGACCGAAATTTAATAGTTTTATGAAACTGTAATACAATACATAATCATTTTTCTCGGAAAATCTTTGTAAGCTACAATAAAAGTTAAATAATATTGACATTAGTTGCGGAGAAGAATTATGTGCAGATTAGTTGATGTAAAAATGTATATCAGGTATCTAAAATGATCAGTTTTATACATCTAAGTGATAAACCATTTTTTGCTCCAACTTCCCCCAAATGTTTTAGATTACTTTATCGAACTAAGTCTTAAATCATAAAATATTTGAAGTAATGAATACCTGTTCATCGAAAGTTAATAACCTTAATGACATTGGATATCTGGATTTTGAGTCTACAAAATGCTGAAGTCATCTCTCATCAAACGGATTTTGAGCGAAGCGAAAAATGTATTTTTGGGTGACATAGCCATGACGTCCGGATGGAAGGTTCCTTCAGTAGCTTCCTAGGGTATATTTAACTACAGGGGATATTCCCATAGAATTAAACTAAAGGTTATCACAGAATTCTAACTTCTTGTGTGAGTACCCTAAATGTTTCCCTCTAGGATATCGTATATTAACAGGGGACGCATGTACTAACACGCCACATAGCTATCTACACCCCATATAGAGTTAACACTTCGATATGGAAAGGTGGCTGAGTAACTGAGGAGGCGTTCCACAGTTACACTCATCCATGGCTGCTTTTGGTACTCGAGACGTAAACAAATGGGCGCCATTGCTAAATGACGTCACGTCCATCCTCATCCTTTCGCCTGTAGCTTCTTTGCTAAGTAGGATTTTTCCCAAGTGCTTACTTCATCAGCTTACATCGCCGTTATGTCGCTACCTTCAGCCTCGCCTTCTTCTGGAAAGTTGAGTACCATGGTCCCAGTATTGTTTAAATAAGCTTTAGTCGTAAAGTAACTTCTACTTTTCGTAAAATTCTGTGTTTTGTGGCAGACCTGTGCCGATATCGGACGCGCCATTTTATGGCGCCGCTGTTCATGTTGCATGCTTTATTTAGTTAGCCAGAACAGCCCCCTCCGGTCTTTTAACTAATTAATATTATTAGTTACCATATGCACTCTTGGAGATGTGATTGCCATATAAGAAATTAATTAAAACATTTGTTTAAGCCTCTGCCTCTATTTTTCTGTACATGAACTGATCTTAGGAATAATTTATTTATTTTAACTAATTCTACTGTTTTTATCAATATTAGGACTTTCGTAATATAGTAACCATAGATTTAGGTGTGGTAGAAATTTCAACCGACTACAGACTTAGTAATGGGACATGAATAATGTGTAGAATGGTTGATATCCTTGATATATTGTAGCGTTAAAGGATGTTAGCAATGAAACATTAAAGAAACCAAAGGGGAAGTTTAAATATTATTACTATAAAAGAAAGCTGAGAAAAGTTATTCTCGTAAATAGGAGCAATAGAGATGGATGGATTATTATAAGAAGCACCAAATTATTATTATTATTATTATTATTATTATTATTATTATCATTATTATTAGTAGTAGTAGTAGTAGTAGTAGTAGTAGTATTATTATTATTATTATTATTATTATTATTATTATCCAAGCTACATCCCTTGTTAGAAAAGTAAGATGCTATGAGCTCAAAGGCTCCAACAAGAAGAAAGAGTTGAGTGAGGAAAAGAAATGAGCCCAAAAATAAACTATGAAAAAATATGAACAATAATAAAATACTTAAAAAACGGTAACAACATAAAAACAGATCTTGCATATATAAACTAGAAAAAAAGACTTATGTCAGCCTGATCAACATAATAATCTTTTCTGCAAGTCTGACCTTATGAAGTTTTACCGATTCCACTACCCAATTAGAAAGATCATTCCACAACTTGGTCATAGCTGGAATAAAAGTTCTAGAACACTGTGTATTATTGAGCCTCGTGATGGACGAGGCCTAACTATTAAAATTAACTGCATGACTAGTATTACGAACAGGAGGGTTGTCCGGCAAGAACTGAATGCAAAGGATGGTCAGAGTCATGATCCTGTGCAAGATACATAACGAAATAATTGAACGACGGTGCCAGAGATTGATAATTAGATCAGTAATAAGAAATCTAATACACTGTAAATTCCTGTCCAACAAATTGAGAAGAGAATCAGCCACTGAAGACCAGACAGGGGAACAATACTCGAAGCAAAGAGTAATGAAAGAATTGAACCACTTCTTCAGAATAGACAGATCACCGAAAATCCTATAAGACTTTCTCAATAAGTTAGTTTCTCTTATTTATGACAATGGCTGATAATGTTATTGAAATTATATGAACTTAGTTCTATGAACAGTAATCATAAACAAAATACTATTTTTATCAATTTCCATCGCCATCACCTTTCTGTTTTAAGTTCAGCAGTCGTCGATAGTTATATATGACGTTGAAGTCGCTAGACGTTCTCATGACGTCAACGTCGCTTGACGTTCTGTCACTCAATTTAAAGTACGCATAGAAGTTTAATGCATCGATCAGAAAGTAATAACAACAAATAACTGAGAGGGAATATATCGCTAACGGAGGTTTATTTCATTAGAACTTCACATATCTGTACAACTGATCCATATCATAGCGAGTAACGAAAATAACTCAGTATAAAGCAATACAATAGATTAGGTTAATTTGAGAAAAAAAAAATGTTTTTTCCTTATAATATTCCATGAAATTTTATCAAGCAATACCCTTCTTTGTATCTCAGGAAAGTGGAAAATATGAAAAGGTACTTCTTATTCATTTTTTTTTGGGGGGGTGGGTGGGTTGTGGTGGTTGGGTTGATATTACAGTAAAGTTTTATTTAACAACCTCCTGTATCAATAACTAAAGGGCAATGTCCTTTGTGGATTGTAGATCTTTTAGGATTACGAGACTTTTTGTAGGGTTTGAAAGCCTCCTTCAATATTGAGGAGGAAATCATTAATTACACTGGACACCTAAAGGTTATGGTAGCCTAATGGGAGCGCCCCTGCCTTGCTTATCGAGACCTCGTGAAGTTCGTTTGCTTTTGTAGCGTTTGAAACCTTACCGTACTTGTGAGCAAAGGATGGGGGTTTTGGGGAGCCTATAGGTCTACCTGCTGAGTCAGCAGCAGTCATTGCCTAACCATCCCTGGACCTAGCTTTGTCATTGTTCATATGTATATGTGATCAGTCTCTTGGACATTGTCCAGCTAGAGCATTGTCACTATTGCTTGCCTCTGCCATTCATCAGCGGGATTTAAAACCTTTTATCACGTTCATTCATTATGATAAAGCCAACTTGATGTTAGGCCTGGCACTGGCTAATATGGCGGTCCTTAAGAGTAATTCGACTTTGAAAAGTTGAACTCTGGTCAGTGAAAGGAGGCGCTTTGATATATTTTTGAAGCAACAAGGAGGTAGATATAGGTCATTAGTTTATAACAAAAAAAAAAAAAAAAAAAAAAAAAATGAAAGAATGATCTCAATCAGGAAAAGTGAGTGACCAGAGAAATATTTAGATATTGCCATCGAATGATAATGTAAGCAAAGTCTTCTCATATTGCATTACTGGACATGATTCCCATTATGAACATATAACTTCTCATATATTAATTGGCAATGGTTTTGGCAACAATAATATCCATCAGAGTTTCCAAATGTCCGCACAAGTGGAACCATACACTCAGTACTTAAGTTATAACTGATCAAAAAATGTGATTATTTTATAACACTATTAAGTATTCCAGTTTTAAGAAACATGAAGAGATTATAAGACGGTTAATTCCAAACATATTACCAAGTCAAATCTTTATTTAAGTATATATATATATATATATATATATATATATATATATATATATATATATATATATACATATATATATATATATAAATATATGTATATATACATATATATACAGTATATATATATATATATATATATATATATATATATATATATCTATATATACATATATATATATATATATATATATATATATTTATATATATATATATATATAAATATATGTATATATACATATATATACAGTATATATATATATATATATATATATATATATATATATATATATATATATATATATATATATATATATATATATTTATATATATATATATATATATATATATATATATATATATATATATATATATATATATATATATATATATATATGTATATATATATATATATATATATATATATATATATATATTTAGAATGATAAATATTTGTAAATATATATATGTATATGTATATGTATATACATATATATATTATATATATATATATATATATATATATATATATATATATATATATATATATATACATATATATATATATATATATATATATATATATATATATATATTTATATATATATAAATATAGATATATATATATATATATATATAATATATATATATATATATATATATATAAATATATATATATATATATATATATATATATATATATATATATATATATATATATATATATATATATATATATATGAATATGTGTGTATGTGTTAGTAAATATATACGCATGTATGTATCTATGTGTTTCTTTACGTTGTTTTTCTATGTTGGCATCTCTCTTTTTGTCCGTATGTTTCTGTATGTATGGAGGTGCGTATCTGTGTGCTCGAACGAATATGTTTCTCTACTCACAGTATGAGGCTCCCAATTTATGTTAATCAAGGACCTGGTTTTTCTTCATTCATTCAAATATATATGTTAGCTTATTTACTAAAAAAAAAAAAAGAACATTAAAATCAGGAAATCATATATATGTTCTAGAGATTGAACATTTTCTTTGCATGCATACAAGCTTACATAAAAGCCGAGAGAGAGAGAGAGAGAGAGAGAGAGAGAGAGAGAGAGAGAGAGAGAGAGAGAGAGAGAGTGAGAGAGAGATCCGTATCTGATCAAGAAGAGAATATCAAAGGCATCTAATATCTGGGCCCCGTCTGATCCAAACGATTAAATCGTAATGCATTGGAATCTCTCTCCAATCATTTCAGATGATCCAAAACTGTCGCAGAAATCAGATTTCAATTATTGCTTTCTGGAAGGGTCACACTAAGAATTAGAAGTCAAAGATTCTATTTTTATTTTTTTCTAATCTATGAGCATCTAACAGTTCGTTTTGTTTTTGCAATCTATATTAAATGTTTACCCTGCTCGTTTTGGGATGACAATAGTTTACCCTTTTTTTTTTCATAATTTCCTAACGAAGAAAATGTTTGTTGAGTTAAATTTCTCACATTCTGATATGGAACATTTTCATCATAAAGAAATGTAAATAACACTCAATATTCTAAAATCAAACCTAATAGTCCAATTCAGTTAACTTTTCCCATCTCAATTGGCATATATATATATATATATATATATATATATATATATATATATATATATATATATATATACATATATATATATATATATATATATATATATATATATATATGTATATATATATATATATATATATATATATATATATATATATATATATATATATATATATATATATATATTTGTAAATATATATACATGTATATATATATATATATATATATATATATATCTTTATTTATTTATATATCTATCTATCTATCTATTTATATATATATATATATATATATATATATATATATATATATATATATATATATGCGTATATATATATATATATATATATATATATATATATATATATATATATATATATATATATATATATATATATATATATATATATATATATATATATGTATATATAAGCAAACTGAGATTAGTAATGTGATTTTTTTTTCGACAAAAGTACTAACTCCGTCACCTTTATCTCTCCATCAGAATTCAATATGCCCATGAACTCAACAGTAAATAATATCAACACTCTTCACATAATACCTTGACGTTACCTTTTTTTGTTATTTATGTATTTTCTTCGATTCCAGAGAAGAACATGTGAATGTTCTATATGACACTTTCTAGATTAGACATAATCTTCTCCTACATTTCCACTTAGCCAAGCTCTCAAAATCATACCAATAATTAAATTTAATAGCATCTACTTGTTTCATCATTATTTTTCAACATTTAATCTACTTTTTTGCATCTTAGACAGAAACTTCAACAATTATTCCTAGTTACATTTTTTTTTCTGGCACTAGTAACCTTTATGCCAATCCTTTCTTCCTAGTGATGCAAATCTTCATAATACTGTACAATAGTAACGGCAATGACTGTGGCCTACATCTTCACCCCAGTCTTTACATTTGTCTTTCTTTTCATTCCAAATTTCTCACATTTACTACCGTGTCCCTCAACTTTCCATGCATTGTTTTTCTTGCATTATTTTTTTTTTAAATCATCCTTTTATTTATATTGTTTATATTGTCTTATCACATTCCAACTTATGACAGATAATAGTATCATCTTTTGTAATATAAAAGAACTTTAATAACCTAGTTATTTTGGTGGTGTTCATGTAACTTTTCCCTCTGAATATTTCTCTTTTTTCTTCATCTCTCCTTCCTTTAACTGTAAACATTTCTCATCCCCGAAGCTTGTATATTCTTGCTTTTTATATGATTGATTTGCCACTGATACATATTCCTTTCATATTTTTCAATTAAAAAAAAAAAAAAGATAAATCAAAAGCACTTTTCTTCGTAATATATACCTAATGGTACAGTAAAAGTAAGAAAAAAAAGCAAACTCACACCAAGATAAGTTATGTACTTCAGGTAGACTAAACCAAACCAAAACCGAACAGTAGTAATATCTGCAAGTTTTCCAACAACATGGATATTATTATTATTATTATTATTATTATTATTATTATTATTATAGTAGTAGTAGTAGTAGTAGTAGTAGTAGTAGTAGTAGTAGTAGTAGTAGTAGTAGTAGTAGTAGTATCTAAGCTACAACCCTAGTTGGAAAAGCAAGGTGCTATAAGGCCAAGGGCTCCAATAGGGTAAAATAGCCCAGTGAGGAAAGGAAATAGAAAAATAAATAAATGATGAGAACAAAAAACTATAAATCATTCTAAGAACAGTAACAACGTCGAAACAGATACGTCATATATAAACTTTAAAAATCTTAGTTCAGCCTGTTCAACATAAAAACATTTGCTGCAACTTTGAACTTTTGAAGTTCTACTGATTCAACTACCCGATTAAGAGGATCATTCCACAACTTGGTCAAAGCTGGAATAAAACTTCTGGAATACTGTGTAGTATTGAGCCTCATGATGGAGAAGGCCTGGTTATTAGAATTAACTGCTTGCCCAGTATTACGAACAGGAGGAAATTTTCCAGGAAGATCTGACTGTAAAGGATGATCAAAGTTATGAAAAATCTTATGTAACATGCGCAATGAACTAATTGAACGACAGTGCCAAAGATTAATATCTAGATCAGGAATAAGAAATTTAATAGACAGTAAGTTTCTGTCCAACAAATTAAGATGAGAATCAGAAGCTGAAGACCAGAGAGGAAAAAAATACTCGCAACAAGGTAGAATGAAAACACTTCTTCAGAATAGATTGATCACTGAAAATCTTGAAAAACTTTCTCAACAAGCCAATTTTTTATGCAATTGAAGAAAACACAGACCTAATGTGTTTCTCAAAAGTAAATTTGCTGTCGAGAATCACACCTAAAATTTGAAAAGAGTCATACCAGTTAAAGAAACATCATCAATACTGAGATCCGGATGTTGAGGAGTCACTGTCCTTGACCTACTTTGAGTTTTGTTAGGATTCAACTTCATGCCCCATAATTGGCAAAATGCACTAATTTTAGCTAAATCTCTATTAAGGGATTTAGCAACCGCAGATCTACATTCAGGGGATGGAATTGATGCAAAGAGAGTAGTATCATATGCATATGCAACAAGCTTGTTATCTAAACCCAACCACATATCATATGTATATAGTATGAAAAGTAATGGGCCAAGAACATTACCCTGTGGAGCACCAGATATCACATTTCTATACTCACTATGGTGCCCATTAACAACAACTATTTGAGATCTATTACTTAAAAATCAATAACAATGCTAAGAAACAACCCACCCACTCCCAACTGTTTGAGTTTGAAAACAAGGGCCTCATGATTAACATGGTCAAAGGCAGCACTAAAATAGGCCAAGCATACAAACTTCCGGACCACAATCAAGAGATTTCTGTACAGCATTGGAGATTATAAGAAGGAAATCATATGCTCCAATGCCTTCACGAAAACCAAATTGCAAAAAAGTGAATAGATGATTACCTTCAGCAAACGTCTTTGCCAGAAGACGTTCAAAAATTTAGATAATGTGAGAAAAATGGAAATTTGGCGGTAATCAATTGGAATTGAGCTACCACAAATACATTTACATAAAGGAGTAACATTACCAATTCTCCAACAAGTGCTAAAAGCTCCTCTTCTTGCTAACTTGCGTAAAATAACAGATAACTCTGGAGCTAAGAAATTTCCAGTCTTTATAAAAAACAATGGAAAAAATACCATTTGGGTCTACACCTCCATAAGCATCAAGGTCCATCAACAGATCTTTAATTTCACGTGATTGAAAAGCTAAATTAGTTAGTCTCGCGTCAGGAAAACAAGATTGAGGAAGTTGAAGTTTTCATTACTCTGTATACTGTCAAAAATATCAGCCAAAAGGGTTGCCTTTTACTTTGGACAATGAGTGACTGATCCATTTGGTTTAAATAAAGAAGGAACTGTTACATCTACACCAAAGAGTACATATTTATAGGTAGACCACCCTTTATGTTCCTGAGTTGTACTATATAGGGTTTCTTTTATGGTTGAATTGTATTCCTTTTCACTTGAGGCATAAACTCTCTGAGCAAAAACTCTAAGCTAAGTATACTTATTCCAGGTCAAATCTGATCTGTTACCTTTCCAAAGATGATAGGGCTCCGGCTTCTCCAAAAAAGCACATCTACAATCATCTCTGAACCACGGTTTGTACTTCACTCGGTACCTTAGCACACGAGAAGGGATACGCCTATCAATTATGTTGACTAGATTCTCATTCAAAGGGATAACAGGTACAACGCTATTATATAATTGTGACCAATTCAAGCACAAAAGATCATGCAAAATTCCATTCCAGTCTGCTTTAGACTTCATCTAAATCTTACAAGTGTATGATACAGCAGGGACAGGCTGCTCGGTATTCACTACTAATGAAATCTAGGCATGATCAGATGTCCCGACTTGAGAACCAACCTTACTAGTTATAACACCAGGGGAGTTGGTGTATACGAGGTCCAAGCAATTACCAGTTCTGTGAGTAGCTTCACTTATGATTTGCTCACAGCCTGATTCTGAGGCATAAGCCATGGCGATCGGTTGAAGCGATAGAACTTAACCACTCCCTATGGTGAGCATTAAAATCACCAAATAAAGACAAAAGAAGCATTTCTATTATATTCTTGTATCTTACCCCTAATGGTAAGAAGACAATCGAAGATAGAATCATCCATGTCTGGATTCCGGTAGATCGAACACAAATAAAAGTTGTTATGCCTGCCACAAACTTTTATTACCTGAATCTCATGACATCCAGATTGATAGCAGGACTTATGAGAAGCAGGGTACTCGGTCCTAATATACACCGACATTCCCTGGGCCTAGGGATGGAATCATATTTTAAAATTATTGGCTTCCTAAAACCAGTTATAAGGAGCTCAGATGAGTGCCTCATATTAGAAACCAAAGTTTCTGACTCAAAAGAATATCATACTGTCTGGACGCAACTGTAAGGTCTTGAATATTACCATGAAGACCACGAATATTGCTTTACAGAAGACGGCATTAACAAAATCTAGGACGTACTGGTCCCGGATTCGTTCAATGTCTCCAGACAGCATAAGAAATGATATTAATAAAAAAGAGACATCATACTTAAAAACCAAATTAACAAGAATTACAACAAAAACAGTATGTACAGAATTATAAGTAAAGTGATTGATCAAAACAATAGACTATAGTAAAAAGTCAGAAAAACTGGGGAGCCGATTCACCATTCAAGGCTAAGTACCCTTCAGGATAGCCACTTCAACCGAAGGGAGGACAGTAAGGATGGTTTTGTGAAGAAAAAAATTCAGATTAGGAAAAGAAAACCTCTTGATAAACCCCCAGGCATCCATGGCCCTTCTATCAAGCCTGCCCAACACACCATGTCAAAAAAACAATATGAAGAAAAAAAAAATAAGATAGAATATTGTGCCCAAGTGTACCCTCAAACAAAAGATGCTATTGTCGAAATTTCTAGTTTTAAAGTAGAAATGAGTATCATCTTTTAATTCGAAGAGTTGATTGAAATCATATACCACTGGGTCAGATCACTGCAGAAAGAAAATAAAGCATAAGAATAATTAACTTACATATCTTAACCCAACTTCATCAATACTCCTATCATAAATCAAGACAAAAAGACGTAAAATCCTAACCGATCCAGAATATTTCAGAGGTGGAGCAATGTTCTACCTCGCTTTCCAGAATATTTCAGAGGTGGAACAATGTTCTACCTCGCTTTCCAGAATATTTCAGAGGTGGAACAATGTTCTACCTCGCTTTCCAGAATATTTCAGAGGTGGAACAATGTTCTACCTCGCTTTCCGTTCTTCGCCTCCATTACCGACCTTCTACCTAACTAACTGGAAAGAATGTTTTGAATCACACATACTTATAGGCTTATAAGTATCTGTTTTACCAAAGGTGAAAACAGTTTATGTGCTCTGTGTTCTGAAATTTCCCAACCCTTCAAAACTAGAGCTGGATACTTATTAGGAGTCTTTTTCGAATTGTATTACTTGGCCGATTAAATAATATTCACACAAACTCAACCAAGTGCACACATGTACACACGCATATATATATATATATATATATATATATATATATATATATATATATATATATATATATATATATATATATATATATATACATACATACATATATATATGTGTGTGTGTGCGTGTGTATGTGTGTGCACTTGTTTGTGTGTGTGTGAGTTTTACTTAATTTGCCAAGTAATGCAATTTTGAAATGATCCCTAGGAACACTCCAGCTCTAGTTTTGAAGGATTGGGAAATTCCAAATCTTAGTACAGCTATTGTCGGTTTCACTGCATTTGTCCATGGTAAATGATGTTGATTTTTGCTTCATACCTCACTTAGTTTACGTAATATCTAATCGGTTCTTTGGTTAATTTTCATACATTTTTGTTACAAAAATTGTTCTCTGACATCAGGGACGAACATGTGGTCGGAAAACAGGTGCACCTGGAGCATCAAGTGATTTTGCAGAATTTTACTTTTTCTTCTTAATTAATTTTCCAGCATTACTCTCTATATTTTCTATAATGCAAGTCCCCAGGACAATAAGATTGATTGTTTTCACATTTTTCTACCTTTATGAATGAGGGAGCTTAATATTTGTGAAGAAAAAAATCAACATATAATTGACAGTGGTATAACGATTCTTAGGTGATAGCTTCACTTCAAATCGCATTTTAAAATTTATCGAATGCAAAGAAGAGTTGGTTTTCACTGAAATTATAGTCTTTCATTATTAATCGGTCTGTTACCAAACAATTAATAAGAAACGACGCAAAATAAGTGAGCTACAAAGGAAAAAATAAAAACTTTTTGTGATGTGAGCCTGCAGCATCGATGAAACGTCACCAAAATTTGCAACGATATCGCGTAACAACACCAAATATTTCACCATTATTCCCCTTCCTTGCATTATTTTTTTTAGGTAAATGACATACTAGAGAATTTTTTTCAACAAAATCCACCAATTTTTATTTATGTTTGCATAATATTTCTGGGTAAAAATCGCTCATAAAAAAATGTGTATAAAGTTTTTTAGCGCACGTTTCACTTCAGCTCGTCTTTTTTTTTTTTTTTTATATTTTCTAAGATACGAATACTTTTTTTAATGTAATACTTTTCATCTACCTTTAATGTGTGTGTGACCAAAGAACCAGGTAAATATTACACAAACTAAGTAAAATATAATGCTCCAGTTGTCAGTTATTATGAAACAAACTTTAGTAAATGATAGGTTGTAGTACAGCTAGTAAATACAACTAGTAAATGATAGGATGTAGTAAAGCTAGTAAATGGTAGGTTGCAGTACAGCTAGTAATTTAGCTCATAAATGATAGGTTACAGTAAAGATATTAATTGATAGGTTGCATTAAGCTGGTAACTGGTAGGTTCCAGTACAGCTAATAAATGCAGTTAGTAAATGATAGATTGTGGTACAGCTAGTAAATGATAGGTTGTAATACAGCTAGTAAATGATAGGTTATAGTAAACCTAGTAATTGATAGGTTGTAATAAAGCTAGTAAATGATAGGTTTTAGTACAGCTAGTGAATGCAGCTGGTAATTGACAGGTTGTAGTAAAGAAAGTAAATGATAGGTTGTAGTAAAACTAGTAAATGAGAGCATGTAGTAAAGCTAATAATTGCTAGGCTGTAGTAAAGCTAGTAATTGATGGTGTGTACTGCAGCTAGTAATTGATAGATTGTAGTAAAGCTAATAATTGATATATTGTACTACAGCTAGTTATTGATAGATTGTAATAAAGCTAATATTTGATAGGTTGTAGAAAGCTAGTAATTGTTTTTTTAGTACAGCTAATAAATGTTAATTTTAATGGTAATTCTATTCGGCAAAATTTTAGAAAAATTTTTGAGCAATGTTAAAATCAGTAGTATTACTTCTTACATAAAGATGAAATCTAAGAATAATTTTGGTGAATATGAAGATAATGAAATTATAATATCTGAGTATAAAATAGATGGAACTATATTGACATTAATTAATACGGTTGGCTAAAAAAAATAATGATAATAAAAAATCCCAAAGTAGATACATAATGTTACTGATATATATATATATATATATATATATATATATATATATATATATATATATATATTTATATATATATATATATATATATATATATATATATATATATATATATATATATATATATATATATATATATATATATATATATATATATATATATATATATATATATATATATATATATATATATATATATATATATATATATATATATATATAGATATATGTATATATATATATAATTTATCGTAGAATCAATGAAATAAATAAGGAAACTTCCATTCGGGAAAAACGACTAACGTCTTTGTTTGGGGATTTGATAGATATTTCATGACCTAAAAGGAAAGCATTGTACATCCTTATTCTTTTCCAGAAGAGTAGAGAGACGAACGACTATCCCAAAGTTATGGTGGATTTTCCATTTGCAGAATCTCCTAAACTCTCGAATTGATGCACTCTGGGGAGAGAGATGGAAAGAGAATGAGAGAGATTATTACATTCGTTCATGAGAAAACACATACATATAGATAATTAAATATACCCCTCATGTGCATTATCGAATGTTAAGGACCCACATCCAAAGAAAATATTACTGATTGTCAATGCTCACATTATGTTTATAAAATATATTTTGCTTTAATCTAGCAATGGAAGGATTAAATCATACTGATCATATTCACCAGAATATTGTATTTCAAAAGCCTCTTAGTTGTCTCGACTCTCATACATTTTTGGAACTGTTTGTCCTTACTATGTGTGTTTCTTGTTGCAAGAGGAATGTTTATGCATTCCAGACAATGCTGATTCTATATGATACACAGCGGCGGTTTAATGTTGGAGATAATAACCGCAAATGCTTCGGACAAATTCCCACATTAAAAGGGACATCGCCGACGGTAACTAAGTGACATACAGTAAAATAACCAATGAATTTCAAATGAGATTTGTAGAACCATTTTTTTTTTTTTCTAAGTATGGAACAAAAGTTAATCAATATTTTGATATCTGGTTACTCACAGAAGAAGGTGAAGCTTAAAGTATATTGATTAGAATTATATCTTTTTCTAAGTTTGTATAACATCTTCAACAAATATTTGAGAGACGATTTCGTTCTAATACCATAGTAAAAAGTCATATTTGTTTATTTTTTCTGATCCCTCCATTTCCATTGGTTTATGAAATGTAAATAATCTAAAAAACGCATGATTAATAATTTTCCCTAATTATTCAAGTGTCTCTATCTGCTAATGGTTTACTTATGATCTTTCAACTCTTTAATCTCAGAGTGGATAACACAAAGGTCAAGATAGATCAGAACAAATTTGACAAAGTCTTTTCTAAAAAGAAAAAAAAATCCCAGTTTATTTACTGTAAAGGACATTTTCTCTTCTTTCTAACTCCGACGGAAAAGGAGAGCTGGATCATGCACGAGATGTGAAAAGGAAGGGAATTCTACATACATACATACATACCAGGTGACTGATTCCAGAGTTACAGTAAGTGTTTTTTTTATGGTTACCCTCATTTCTTCTTTTTTCAGAATATATAATATTCAAAAGGTTTCAGATATAATTTATTTGAATTTCTGTTACTGGAGCATCATATAAATCCTTTGTGCAGGATACTGCTGGAGTTTTATTTCTATTTTGGAATTTCTGTGACTGAAATGTCAGTTAAAGAAATACTGAAGTGGATTGACAGATATTTTATCATGTGAATAAAACTGATCGTGTTATAATTATTACATTCATATCCCCTATCAATAGAATATAATGAATTCATAAGGAAATACCAATGTTATCAGGAGATAAGTTATATGAAATAAACAACAATATAAGTTTTCAATAGCATGCGTTAAAGTGACAGAGCTTAGTGATGTACTAATAACTTCGATCATTTTACGATTTTTTTTTCTTAGAAATAAACTGCAAACTGATTTATAGTTTCTACTGACACCTATACTTAAAGAAAATCACAATTAAAAAATAGTTTGTGATATTAGAAATACTATAATGATTGCAGAGCATTATAGCATTGTTGAAGTATACCATATATTGCATCTAAACGCAAAATATATGAAAGGAAGTCATAACCATATAAAATTAATACTGATGACCTGAAGTGGATCAGATAATATGTAAAAAGAAAAATGGTAATTTCCCAAGGGTTTTGTCACATCCGTATGTCTTCGTTTAATCTGCAAATTCGAAGGATAATAAACAGTTGATAGCACTACATATGCCTTTTCAATATTGAATCTATAATGGAAGTTTTACGAAATAATTAATCAAATCTGGTGACACTATTGAAATATAATTACCGAATAAATTTAGTCTCGTATTAGAAGTCATTAGGAAGTAGTTCTTGGCTCTTTACTGACACTTTGTGTCAAAGAAGCAAAATGACACTTTAAATGAATCTGAATTAGAAAAAAAGGAGACTAACACCATATAAGGTTTTTTTATGAAATTATTATAAAAAAATGCTAAACTTAGAGAGAAACATAAATATATATGTTAGACATGAATATATCTTAATTTACAAATATGTATATATATATATATATATATATATATATATATATATATATATATATATATATATATATATATATATATATATATATATATATTTATATATATATATATACATTTAGGCTTAGGAGTAAGGAACGATTCAGACGTCACTTAGGAAAAAAGTGTCCGTAATAGAGATGAATAACTTTTTTATATCTTGCTTCGGGAAAATGGGTTTTTTGAGTTTACTAGCATTAAGGCAAAAATCAATCTATCACTAGTGAGAAAATAGGAGTAAAAATTAAGTTAAACAATCTAAAGTTTACAATTCGATACAAAGTGAAAGTGTATTCAGTTATTATGATTTATTAATGATCATAAAACCATTCATTTTAGAGAGAGAGAGAGAGAGAGAGAGAGAGAGAGAGAGAGAGAGAGAGAGAGAGAGAGAGAGAGAGAGAGAGAGAGAGAGAGAGAGAGAGAGAGAGAGATAACATAATCCCCGTCAAAGCAGTGTAACTTAATATCTATACGGTCTTTTCTCCATGGAATATATGTCCAACTACTAGTTCCCCAAACTTTGGTAATTTTGTTATCGTATCTAGATAAAGCCTTGATGATAAGATTCTATATCTTTGGAGCCAACGGCTTGAAATTTTGTTTATTTGTTCTTTCAATATTTAAGGTTTGAAGGTTGCAAACAATTTCAGTCTGAAAATTACTCAAAATTACGAGACAATGAAAAAATGGCTGTTAATAGATTTATGGGTTAATTTGAAAGCATGGAATTATTCTTGAAATAAGATTTTCAGGTAATTCAGCATATGTGATAATAAATAGATTGTTTATAGGCTCAGTGAGATACATGCCGTAATAATTGAAACAAATCTTAAAAGGTTCCTTGCTTATTTAAAAGAATAAGGAACTTTTATGATTTCTATTTCTATACCGCAAATATCAAATAGTTCCCCTACTTTTTCTCATCTTCAAAATTCTTAAAATTACGAAGTAATAAAGTAATATAGATAACGAACTTTAATCGAGTCATATGATAAAAAAAAATACAACTAATTCACTGAATGGGAATTTCTGATAATTCAGCAAATGTAAAGTAAGTAAAATGAAAAATACTTTTGAAATGTATTAGATTATTTATGGTCTTAATGAAGTATATATATATATATATATATATATATATATATATATATATATATATATATATATATATATATATATACATATAAATATATTTTTGGGCTCAAGCCATGGCGTCCTGATGGAAGGTTCCTTTTTGGTAGCTTCCTTGGGTATAAGACTACTAAGATATTCCCAGAGAATTTAACCACAGGTTATCACAGAATTCTAACTTCTGGAGCGAGTATCTCAAAGGTTTCCCTTTAAGACATCGTAATACAACAGGGGACGCGCATGTCTGAACGCGCCACATAGCTATCTTCACCCCGAACAGAGTTAATGCTTCGGTGTGTAAGGACTGAGAATAGCTGGGAGCCGTTCCACAGCTAATCTCACTCGTGGCTACTACTGATACTCGAGACGTAAACAAACGGACGCCATTGCTCTAATGAGGTCACGCCCGTCTTCATCCTTTGTTTAGTAGCTGCCCTACTTAGACGGATTTTCCCTGTGTTAACTTTATCGTTTTGCATCTTCGCTATGTCGTTACCTTCAGCCTCGCCTTCTTTTGGAAAGTTGAGTACAAGGTTCCAGTATTGTTTAATTAAGCTCTGGCCGTAAAGTAAATATTACTTTTCGAGATAATTGCTGTTTTGTGGCAGAGCTGTGCCTCTACCGGACCCGCCATTTTATGGCGTCGTTGTTGTTATGCATGTCTTATTTAGTTAGCCACAACAATGTTTCCGGCCTTATTTACTAATCGATTACATTAGTTTATTTAGTCTTCATAGCTAGGAACTTTTATATCGTGTTTAGACGCTTTTTATCGGTCATCGATTGACCTCATACCAGTCGGCTACTATAGCCCCCAGGCCAGGAGCCTACATACAAGTGTTCATGCATGATTTATTAGTGATCCTAGGCTAACTTATGAAGATAGTGGCATTATTTTACAATACTTTTGACAGTGATGCAAATGTTTTCGCCTTCAGGGACCATATAGGGGATAGGCTAGTCAGTGACTCTTTCTAGTCTAACCTAATGATAGGACCCCTATATGCTTCCTTCATCCCCTGCCTTGGCATTCCCTCTATTTAGCCTTGATTCCTTTTCTGAGTAAAGGGATCAATTGTCTAATAGAGTATATATCGCCTCTCTGTCCTCCCTAAAGGAATGAACCCCCTTTAGGGATGCGTCCAAGAGTGAGGTTAGGCTAGCCCTACCTCTATGGCTAGGATACTCTATGACTTTCCTGCGATAGCGATATGTCTTCTTCCTTTCCTAGTTCAGGACTCTTAGCCCTGCTCTAGGTTAGGTTAGGAAGGTTTCTCTGTTCCATGCTGAAACTGTACTCTCGCACCGTTTTAGCTGATCTGCCTGATCTTAGGTTAGGGAGTGTCCTCCCTTTCCCTAGTGGCCGCTCTGGTACAGAAACCCTTCCTTGGAAGACTTCTCTCTTCTCCCTCCCCACCTATCTCTCGTATAGCCTAGCCTATGCTTAGGTTAGTTTATACCCATCTGTCCCCTGTCCTACAACTCCTCCTTAGGGTGGAATAGTAGGGCTACCCGAGCTTCCTTGTGCAGTCCGCTCTGGTACATATACCTTCATAGTGTCCTATAAGGTTAGTTGCTAGTATAGCTCTGCATATGGGAGTCTCCCCCCCCCCCTTTTGGGTGTTCCCGAGCCCTCCCTTGGGCTACCTTGCTCCCGGTCCCTAGTGACCCCTGCTCCTGGATGTTAGAGCCTGCCTCTATCATGGGTACACCCTCTCAGGGAGGGGGAGGGATGTCTGGAGTCCTGATGGTACTTCCTGCATCCTTCCCCCCCTCCCCCCTGTCTCTCTCCCTATCCGGGTGCCGGTCTCTTGCCGCCTCTACTGTCGGCAATACCTGCCTCCTACTTGGTGACTCTTCCTAACCTTGCCGCCAGCCCCCCGTGTACCGAGGGACTGCCGGCTGCCGCCGGCTACTACCGGCGGCTCTCCTCCTCCTAGCTTGTCGTCCGCTTGCCGGTCGGCCGCCGGAGTGCCGGCATATACTGCCGGCAACCCGGTACAGCTTTAACCATCCTTATCCCAGTCACCAATCCGGCATCCTCCGACTGCCGGAGCCGCCGCTCCCAGCCGGCGTGCCGCCGTTGTGCCGGCGGCCGCCATCCTGGTATTTGACTGACTTTGAACATTGTCTGTCCTAATGCTAGAATCTATGCTGGAGCGAGCTCCGGCATGCCGGATGCCCCGGAGGCGTCAAGAATACTTGCACCCCCTTCCTGTAGCTATCATAGGACAATGATAGCCCTATATCGCAAACAGATAGACTGTTTCTACTATTAAGATCAGTACCTGGTACTGCTCTGTTAGTGATCATGCTGTCTCTTTGCATTCTTCTAATTCCAGCATGCTATGTGCATCTTAGCACGGCTGGTTGCCAGAAGCAGTTACCTTTAAAAGAGGCCTTCTGGCCCTTAACTTGGAACCGAATGATCTCGGTCCCAATCTTGCCCTTGGATTTTTCCACGGAATTCCAAAATACTTGGAGCTCTAAGGAATTATATCCGGTGCCCTCGGTCACTCGGATTATCCAGGGACCAAGCTTATGGTAACCAGCCGGGCGAGATGCATGGAGCATGTTCTCCTTTACTATTTCATTCTCTATGCATCACACCTTTCATTAAGTTAAAATTAATAATTAATATTTACTTACTTTAAGAGCCATTCTTATGACTCCCCCATACTCATTTTCTCTTTCTTCCACAGGAGGAGCAGATGAAGTGTGATTTCGCCTTCTGCGCTGTGAAACGCCCGCAGTTTTACGGGCATACGGCTTGCAGGACTCACGCCCCTTGTGCAGACAAGAAAGGGGATTTGAAGTTTTGGAATCCACTGAACTGTACGGTCTGTCAGGCTCACCTAGTTGAGGCCTTCCATAATCCTCCCTCAGCGGAGATTAGAGACATTTCTCGTGAAAAGCTGCGCAAGTGGGTGCGTGGCTTCCAGAAAAATGCTACCGGACCGTACCTGGCCACCGAAGAACTGAGGTCACTGTTGTTCCCTAAGGCCTCCCCTGACTCAGTGGTACCCAAAGACGTGATCCCCACTGTCCAAATTACGGTGGAACCTGATGTAGTCATGGCTCAGTCCATGCACGAGTGTCGTTTGGATTCCGAAGATGACGAACAGATTTCGGATGTCTCGGAAGACACGGAGAAAACGCTTATGGCTCAAGGAGCCGAAGATGACGAAGACAAGGTGGAATACGCCGAGTCGGAGCAAGAGGTCGCTCCCCCGTCCATCCCCCCTCCTACTCCTACACCGACGGAAATGTCTATTCCGTCTACCTCCTCGACTCCGGATCATTCTTCTTCCACTCAAGAATTGATCCGACTGATTAGAGCCGTCATGGACGACAGGCTGAAGGAGAACCAGGAGTCCATCAGGTCGATGATAGGATCCAGAGAACCGAAGAAGATTTCGGTCAAGGATCTCCCC
The DNA here is from genome assembly GCF_036898095.1 of Palaemon carinicauda. NCBI lineage: Eukaryota > Metazoa > Arthropoda > Malacostraca > Decapoda > Palaemonidae > Palaemon > Palaemon carinicauda. The sequence goes on from NC_090747.1 coordinate 13,871,490, forward strand.
GCTTGCTCTCATGCCAACCCGTGGAGGTATGCAGAGCATATGGTTATTGCGACCGGCAGGATCTTTGTCAGTGATAAGATCGGCACGGTCCCTTTGGAAGATGTGGAGTTCTTCCCAAACTTTGAGGCCTACCCGGACTGTTACGTCCGGCTTCGTTCCGAACCTGCCTCGAAGGAAGAGACCGAACCTAAGGAAGAGATAGTGTTCGATCTCGCAAAGGCCCAGGCTATGCTAGCCTCCGCATTCAAGAGTAGAGGCTTTACCTGCTCTAAGCTTCCGGCCTTGAGCAAGAAGCACCCTACTTACGTTGCACCTGAAACTGCGGTTCTTCCATTCTTGGAAAAGGCCTTAGCTGCATGCCTTAAAGCGGCGGATGAAGGGAAATCCTGCCCTGCATTGGAGGAGTGCAGACCCTTCTCCATAGTGACCCCCCCTGACGCTCGACACTGGAAAGATGTTCAACATACTTTCGTCGTGGGAAGGCTCGATCCTGACGTCGCCGGACGTCAGTTTAACGAAGACCTCCCTAAGCTCAACGATCACCTCCTTCGTCGGGAACAAGACACGAAGGAGAGGCTTGCGGCATCTCTTTCTCATCAAGTCCAACTTGAAGTTATGGCCTGTGACACTAGAGTACCAGACCACTACATGGTACTCTCCAAATCCCACTTATTGACTGTAATGAAGGACTTGTACCACTTCATAAAGGCTCGAAGAGCCTGTCGTGAATTCGTGTTTGCCGGTGCCACCGTGAAACACGAACCCCGGAGGCTGATTTCCTCCAACATCTGGGGAAAACACCTCTTTCCTTCTGACCTTGTGAAGGAAATCACTGACAGAGCCGCCACGGAGAATAGGAACCTTCTCCACAAGTGGGGCATGTCCAGGAAAAGGAAACCCTCTCAGGACGACGGACCTCAGCCTAAGAGGAAACCCCAAAAGCCAAAACCCCACCAACGTCAGCAAAGACGTCAGTTTCCGGGACCCGCTACCTCCCAAGTGGTTGCCCAACCACAACAGACCTTTCAATTGGTCCCCCAACCGGTGTTGTCACAGTCACCGGTCTTCACCCCTGCCTTTGAGCAACAATCAACTACCTTTCGTGCCAAAGGTAGAGGCTCATTCAGGGGTGCAAGCAAAGACGCATCTCGCCGTCCCTCCAGAGGTAGAGGAGGAAAGGGAGCTAGCGGCCGAGGCAGCAAGTCCTCGGGACACCAGAAGCAATGAAGTGCTTCCGGTGGGAGGAAGACTCCGCCAATTCCAGGATCGTTGGACCTTCGATCCCTGGGCGCACAGCATCGTCAAGAAGGGTCTAGGCTGGAGTTGGACTCAACCACCCCCAATCTTCCAGCAATTCTTCCAACAATCAACCCCCCTTCTGGAAGAATATGTTCTAGACCTCTTGAACAAGAAGGTGATAAGGAAGGTAAAGTCCACCAGGTTCCAAGGGAGACTGTTTTGTGTTCCCAAGAAGGACTCAGACAAACTCAGAGTCATTCTGGACTTATCCCCCCTCAACAAGTTCATAGCGAACAACAAATTCAAGATGCTGACGCTTCAACAAATAAGGACCCTTCTGCCTCAAGGTTCCTATACGGTCTCTATAGACCTGGCGGATGCCTACTGGCACGTTCCAATGAACCATCACGCTTCCTCCTACCTAGGATTTCGACTCCAAAGGAAAAGCTACGCCTTCCGGGCCATGCCCTTCGGCCTCAACGTGGCCCCTCGGATCTTCACAAAACTGGCGGATGCCATAGTACAACAACTCCGCCTAAGAAACGTCCAGGTGATGGCCTACCTCGACGACTGGCTAGTCTGGGCTCCATTGCCCGAAGAGTGTGCAAAGTCTTGCAACGAAATTACCCAGTACCTAGAACACCTGGGATTCAAGATCAACGAGAAAAAATCTCGCCTCTCTCCAGCTCAGAAGTTTCCGTGGTTGGGAATCCACTGGAATCTTCAGTCACACCGCCTTTCCATCCCCCAGAAGAAAAGGAAGGAAATAGCAGGGTCTGTCAAGCGACTACTGAAATCCAAACGCATTTCAAGACGACAGCAGGAACGAGTTCTAGGCTCTCTACAATTCGCCTCAATGACAAACCCAGTGCTTCGTGCACAGCTAAAGGATGCCGCGGGAGTCTGGAGACGCTCGGCATCCATCGCTCGAAGAGACCTCAAGAGACGGCTTCCAAACAGACTGCGACGCCTCCTAAAGCCGTGGTCGGAAGAAAAGGCCCTGAAAAGGTCCATTCCTCTCCAACACCCTCCTCCATCACTCAACATCCACACGGATGCCTCACTGGAAGGTTGGGGAGGTCACTCCCACCAGAAACAGGTTCAAGGTACCTGGTCTCCACTATTCAAGACGTTCCACATAAACATCTTGGAGGCCATGGCGGTCCTTCTAACACTGAAGAAGTTATCCCCGCCGCCCTCGATCCACATCCGTCTAACCCTAGACAACTCGGTGGTAGTTCGTTGTCTCAATCGCCAAGGCTCAAGATCGCCCCAGATAAATCAGGTGCTTCTCCCAATCTTCCGTCTGGCAGAGAAGAAGAAGTGGCACCTGTCTGCAGTTCACCTACAAGGATTCCGCAACGTGACAGCGGATGCTCTATCTCGGACAAACCCGATAGAGTCGGAATGGTCTCTAGACGCAAGATCGTTCTCCTTCATCTCTCACCAAGTCCCAGAACTTCAGATAGATCTCTTTGCAACGAGCGACAACAATCAACTTCCTCTGTACGTAGCCCCGTACGAGGACCCCAAAGCAGAAGCAGTGGATGCCATGTCACTGGACTGGAACAGATGGTCCAAGATCTATCTGTTCCCTCCCACCAACCTTCTGTTGAAAGTCCTCTCCAAACTGAGAACCTTCAAAGGGACAGCGGCCCTAGTGGCTCCCAAGTGGCCCCGGAGCAACTGGTACCCCCCTGGTCCTGGAGCTGCAGCCCAAGCTGATCCCTCTCCCGGGCCCAGTTCTCTCTCAACAAGTACAGAAGTCGACTGTCTTCGCTTCATCATCGAAAATCAAGGACCTTCATCTCATGATTTTCTCTCCCTTGCCGCAAAGAAGAGGTTTGGGATCTCGAAGAAAAGTCTAGACTTCCTAGAGGAATACAAGACCGAATCCACGAGACGGCAATATGAATCATCCTGGAGGAAATGGGTCTCCTTCGTCAAGACAAAAAATCCTAAAGAAATCACGATTGATTTCTGTATGTCCTTCTTTATTCACCTTCATGGACAAGGATTAGCAGCCAATACGATTTCAACCTGCAAATCGGCCTTGACTAGACCAATTCTATATGCTTTCCAAATTGATCTGTCCAACGACATCTTCAACAAACTACCAAAAGCATGTGCTCGCCTACGTCCAGCACCCCCACCGAAACCGATCTCCTGGTCACTAGACAAGGTACTCCATTTCGCCTCCAACTTGGACAACGATTCATGCCCCCTCAAGGATCTGACTCAGAAAGTTATATTTTTATTTGCTCTCGCTTCGGGAGCTCGAGTCAGCGAAATAGTGGCATTATCAAGAGAAGAAGGACACATCCTGTTTACCGATTCAGGAGAAGTGACCCTCTCCCCTGATCCGACGTTTCTCGCTAAAAATGAATTACCCACCAAAAGATGGGGCCCTTGGAGAATATGCCCCCTGAAGGAGGATGTCTCTCTATGTCCAGTAGAGAGCCTCAAGGTCTATCTTCGCAGAACTTCGAACTTTGGTGGAGGCCAACTCTTCAAAGGAGAAACATCGGGCAGCGACCTGTCACTGAAACAATTAAGAGCGAAAATCACCTACTTCATTCGCAGAGCGGATCCGAACAGTACACCCGCTGGTCATGATCCTAGAAAAGTGGCATCATCTCTGAATTTCTTTCAGAGCATGGACTTTGAAAGCCTTAAAAACTTCACGGGCTGGAAGTCCTCGCGAGTTTTCTTTAAACACTATGCGAAACAAGTGCACGAAGTCAAACATTTTGTGGTAGCCGCAGGTAGTGTTATGAAACCTGCACCTAACTCTGCGTAGAACAGTGAGTTACTTGGGACTCTAACTCTTCGGGTGCCTATGTTGACCCTCGAGCGATTCATAGTGATGTCGAAAAACACTTAGTGCTTTTATAACTGTTCTTATCCCAGGTGAAATGTCATAGTGTCACACAAGTGCCGCATGCCTTGAGCATGATGTGTTTTAATTAAAGACTTGCGTTCCTCGAGAACGAGTACCTACTAATATCCTGAAATTCCTTTTCAGATTCAAGAGCAAGCCTTTATTTCTATGTACATTATTATTACTGTAAATGAACTTTACTTTTTGCTGTAAATTATTTAATTTCTGCATTTGTGAAATAAAATTTCTATTTTATTACTTGTGCGTCTCTATCAGCTCTTACTTACTATGAAATACATACCTGTCATAGTTTTATTTATTCCTCCTTTCTTATGGTTATGAAGAATTTAAGATGTCTAATCCTAAATTATATTCACCCTGACTAAGTAAGGTTCCTACACGAATACTTACTTCTGATACCCAAGAGATGAACTCTATACACAGTGTCCAACCACCACTGGTCTAATTTCAGAATGTTCCTATACAAATACCAAACATTCAGCTTCATCTCTAAGTTCTTCAAGTTCTTCTCTCAGGATGAATAGCCCTTCAATACCACTTTGACGTCGGCATAGCCCATGGGAATTTCACTGCCAAGGGGGGCAGGATACTTCTTCCCTATGGTTCTTTATCTAAGATTACTTTGCTGTTCTGTCAATGCCTAGGCACTTAATACTAGGGGAAAATCTACCACGATACATTGATTCTCTGGTACTCTTCCATCAGGACGCCATGGCTTGAGCCCAAAAAACGGATTTTGAGCGAAGCGAAAAATCTATTTTTGGGTGAGATAGCCATGGCGTCCTGATGGACCCTCCCTACTACTTCGTCCAGTTTTGTTCCCACCCTGTGCTACTGTATCATGGTGATGGGCAGCAACAGGCTTCAGGATGAAGACGGGCGTGACGTCATTAGAGCAATGGCGTCCGTTTGTTTACGTCTCGAGTATCAGTAGTAGCCACGAGTGAGATTAGCTGTGGAACGGCTCCCAGCTATTCTCAGTCCTTACACACCGAAGCATTAACTCTGTTCGGGGTGAAGATAGCTATGTGGCGCGTTCAGACATGCGCGTCCCCTGTTGTATTACGATGTCTTAAAGGGAAACCTTTGAGATACTCGCTCCAGAAGTTAGAATTCTGTGATAACCTGTGGTTAAATTCTCTGGGAATATCTTAGTAGTCTTATACCCAAGGAAGCTACCAAAAAGGAACCTTCCATCAGGACGCCATGGCTATCTCACCCAAAAATAGATTTTTCGCTTCGCTCAAAATCCGTTATATATATATATATATATATATATATATATATATATATATATATATATATATATATATATATATATATATATATATATATATATATATATTTATATATATATGTATATATATATATATATATATATATATATATATATATATATATATATATATATTTATATATATGTATATATATATATATATATATATATATATATATATATATATATATATATATACATATTTATATATATATATATATACATATATATATATCTATATATATATACATATATATATATATATATATATATATATATATATATATATATATATATATATATATATATATATACATATATATATATATATGTATATGTATATATTTAATGTATATATTCATTTATATATATATATATATATATATATATATATATATGTATATATATGTACATATATATATATATATATATATATATATATATATATATATATATATATATATATATATATATTTATATATATATATATATATATATATATATATATATATATAAACATATATATATAAATATATATATATATATATATATATATATATATATATATATATATATATATATATATATATATATATATATATTATAAAGATCCTAGGAGGCTCTTTTTTTGTTATGAATAAGGATCACACGAATTTAGCTATATTGGCTGATATCTGCACTTGTCATATGATTCAAATTTTCCTAGACACATTTACTAATTACTTCAGATTTTGTGATATTGTTAAAAGCTGTTTGAATGACAATGGTTCAAACAAAGATATAGTAAATAATAATAATAATGCTAACATTAATGATAATAATAATAATAATAATAATAATAATAATAATAATAATAATAATAATAATAATAATAATAATAATGATAATAATAATAATTATGGTAATAATAATAATAATATTAATAATAATAATAATAATAATAATAATAGTAAATAGGGGTATGCAATAAAGTCTTGCTTCTGTAATCAAACCAAGAAGGAGATATTGGAATGAAACCTCAAAGACCATGTAGTGATCACAAGAGCTTTGTATTTTTTATGGATTTACTATTACTTGTATATAATTTTTATTGATAATTTATCTATTTCCTTTTCTCCCAGATATGATTTATCTGTCGGAGCCCTTGGGCTTGTAGCATGCTGCTTTTCCTACTATTATTGTAGGTTTTTTAATAATAATAATAATAATAATAATAATAATAATAATAATAATAATAATAATAATAATAATAATAATAATAATAATAATAATAATAATAATAATAATAATAGACTCAAAATTGGGAATACATATACAAAGATATCGTAATTATAGAGGCTAAAGGGATCCAACAGCTGTCTATTTCTTAATAATTCCGGAAAATTCAGATATTAGATAAAAGGATAATACCGGATTAACGGAAAACAAACCAGGCCTTAGATTCAAATTTCTACCTCTGGTACATGAGATTAAAAATGATTCAACAATATTCCTTTGGGTATAGTCATTTACATGGATTACAGTATTTTACTCGTCTCTGACCATCCAATTCTGTGACTTAACCCAAACCATCGGGAGGCCTAGGCATTATTAAGAGAACCCCAGGAGACGCCCACTTTATGCTGTTTTAATCTTACTGAAATTCCTTTGGATGTTTGGCAGACAGAGAAAAAGTTACACGCTGAACAAGGAATAATGTATATTATATTATTATCATTCCCAGAACTATTTATAATCAACAATATTTTTATTGTACAGTAATGTTTAAACACTACCCTAATGTATACTTTTTTTCTAAAAGGAGTATAGCATCTAAAAAAAAAAATCCTGAAATGTTTAATTTTTCTCTACCTGGACACTATACATATTTTTCTTAGCTTTATTCGTAAAGTCTTTTAGGAAACATTTGCAAGACCAAGGATTTGTAGCAATTCTTTCAATTTTAGTGAACTCGTCCTTAATGTACTCAGGGCTACAAATTCTAAATGCCATAAGGTACATGGAGGACAAAACAGAATGCTTTATAATTTCAGTGACTGGAGTAAAACTGTACATATGAAAAATTATTGGTAGGCTTTCTATAAACTGAAAACTTAAATGTATCAGTTTGTCCAACCATCAAATTGTCTAGAAATGGGATACTGTTATTTTTTTTCATTTTGTATAGTAAATTTTAGAACTGGTACCAATGAATTGATAATTGAAACAAAACCCCGAAGTATTTTCGAAGAAATTTTAATCTTGAGGGTTTTGTTTCAATTATTAGTTCATTGGTACCATCTGTAAAATTTACTATAGAAAATGAAGAAAATAACGGTATCCTGTTTCTAGACGTTTTATTAGTTAGACAAACAGATAAATTTATGTTTTTCATTTATAGAAAGCCTACAAATAATTTTCCATATGTAAATTTCTACTCTGCCTACTCTAAAAATATAAAGCATTCCTTTTTTTCCACCATATACCTTAGGGCAGTTAGAATTTGTAGGTAATATGTATATTTAATGACATATATTTTGGGAATAGATTTGTGCAACGTATCAATGTAAACAATAATAAATTACAATTGTTACCATAAGAGATTTTTCAATTATCATATTTCCTCGTACATTACCTGGAAATATCTAATTTCCTTTATTAAATAACAGGGATTTACTTGATAGGAAAAGTAAAAAAAAAAAAAAAAATTACTTTTACACAGATTTATAAAAAACTCTTTTGAAGCTAGAAATGAAATAAAAATAACCATTCATGTAGAAAAACTAGAATATAATTGGAATAAGATAGGTAATTCAGAAAGGTTGTTGAATGCATCCTCTCACATTGTGAACTGTTACTTTTGTTAAGGTTCCTTTCCTTTATCTGACAACTCCAAAAATAACAAATAAAAGTATTAATGCACAAAGCTGCGTGGAATATTTCTTCCCCATCAATGAAAATCGCCAAATAAAAATGAAAATTAAGATTTCCAGAAAGTATTTATGCCGGTCTACATGTCTGGAAGATAAGAACACTGGAAAAGATGAAGTTTTCCATATCAAAATGGAATACTGGCGTGGAATAAAGAACGACCCTATAAAGAGTCCCTGGATTCTCAATTCTAGTAACTACTATTCTATAAAGTTACCCTCTTTGCCATAATTAGATCGATATTTATGTAATACGTTGCGTAACATTCTATTTTTTTCATTTGAATGAAATGTTATATATATATATATATATATATATATATATATATATATATATATATATATATATATATATATATATATATATATATATATATATATATATATATATATGTATGTATGTATGTATGTATCCCTGTATTTTTTCATCAATTATATAGCCTTTTCGATGAACGGAATTTCAGATATTTTTATTTCCAAATAATTTGATATCAATTTCTTATTGTGTTCTTGTAGAGACGAAAGTTTTTTCAATATTTTTAGTTGTGCAATAATTATTTTTTCCAGATGAGAAGAAGACACAGATCTAATAAAAAATAATCAATATCATAA
>NC_090747.1:13885427-13887927 GCF_036898095.1 Palaemon carinicauda
GAACGATTTATGATGTGAATAACTCTAAGAGACACACACACACACAAAAAAAAAACAATATGAATACTAAAGCAAATTAAAGTTGGAAATATTCTATCAATACGTAAGAAAAATGAATGGACATGGGCACGACATACAATGGGAATTAAAGATAATTCAATTGATGGACATCAAAAGTAATTGGGGGCGCCCAAAGAGACTACAAAAGGAGCAGGACAAGAAAAGAAAGACGAGGGATTGATAAGCTAATCAGTTTCAATGTGAAAACTGCCACAGAAACGCCACAGACAGATGGCAGTGCAAGAACATATCTGAGGCCTTTGTCCTGTTCTAGACAAGTTTAGACTATGATGATGATGGTGAAAATGATATGTGAATGAGGATCGTATGTGCGCTCTTTTTGTGCGTGTGTGCGTGTGTGTATTTGTGTGTGTGCAACATATATATATATATATATATATATATATATATATATATATATATATATATATATATATATATATATATATATATATATATATATATATATATATATATATATATATATATATATATATGTATATATACATACATATATATATATATATATATATATATATATATATATATATACGTGTGTGTGTGTGTGTGTGTGTGTGTGTGTATGCACACATACACATATATATATGCAGAAGAACCGCAGGGAAACTGAAAATACGAAATATAGCTTAAGTCCTGACTAGTTTCGTGATACTTCTTCAGAGGACTGATTTATTGAGAGGGGTTTCTTTACATTTTATAGGTAAAGCAAATGTATGAACATACATATAGAGATTTAGAGAACAATGACACTCCCTTACCAGCTACCTGGGCTTGGGTCAGGTGTTAAGTAGGCGGAGTCCCCAAGCTCATTAGACACCTGCCAAAAAGGGTCATTTATAGTGGCGGGTAAATTCTTGTTTTTCAGTACAGGTTATTTTTATGAAAACACGGTAGCCTTATATATATATATATATATATATATATATATATATATATATATATATATATATATATATATATATATATATATATATATATATATATATATATATATAAGCAAAACATACACATACATACATATACATATACATACATATACACATACATATGCACATATACATATATACTCACACATACATATATATACACATACATATATATATATATATATATATATATATATATATATATATATATATATATATATATATATATATATATATATATATATATATATATATATATATATATATATATATATATATATATATATATATATATATATATATATATATATACATACATATGTACATATACTTCTATATACATACAACATTAATATCATAAACATATAATCATGTATATATCAATACTTATATCTAGCATAACACTATATAGTGCCAATATACTTATGCATACTATATAAAATAATTGTACCCTTTAATGAATGGTAGCTTAGGTCTAAATATTAATTTCACAGCGACGTTAATTATTCACAGCACATTCAATTCTACATTAAGTGGTTAATGTTTTTTTATATAGCTTACAAATCTCTTTAATTATAAAGGCGTCGAGTTTATACATTCCATGACCAATATTCAAGTTGTTTTCAAAGGTTTCTTTTATGAAACTGGACTCTATAATGTTTCTTTCCACTAAGTTATTTGAATGACCCAATTTCTTTGCACCTGACCAATTAATGGTGTGATTTTTATCTCTAGCATGAGCAAGGAACATGTACATATGTACGTATGTGTATGTATATATATATATATATATATATATATATATATATATATATATATATATATATATATATATATATATATATATATATATATATGTGTGTGTGTGTGTGTGTGTGTGTGTGTGTATGCATATGTATGTGTATATGTATGCATATGTATATGTATGTATGTGTATGTTTTGCTTATGTATTTATATAGATAAGGCTAAAGTGTTTTCATAAAAAATAAACTGTACTGAAAAACAAGAAATTACCCGCCACTAGAAATGACCCTTTTTGGTAGGTGTCTAATGAGCTTGGGGACTCCATCACATAACACCTGACCCAAGCCCAGGTAGCTGGTAAGGGAGTGTCATTGTTCTCTGAATCTCTATATGTATGTTCATACATTTGCTTTCCCTATAGAATGTAAAGAAATCTCTCTCAATAAATCAGTCCTCTGAAGAAGTATCACGAAACTAGTCAGGACTTGAGCGTATATTTCGTATTTTCATTGTCCCTGTGGTTCTTCTGCATCTGAGCATCACGTTTTCCTGTGATTTTTATGCATATATATATATATATATATATATATATATATATATATATATATATATATATATATATATATATATATATATATATGGATATATATATACATATATATATATATACATATATATATATATATATATATATATATATATACAGCATATATATATATATATATATATATATATATATATATATATA
>NC_090747.1:13893577-13913577 GCF_036898095.1 Palaemon carinicauda
CACCCCCGTTATGGAGGAGTACGTTCAAGAACGGTTGGAGAAAAAGGGTGAAGCCCATCAATTTCTAAGGAGGCTGTTTTGTGTTCCCAAGAAAGACTCGGAAAAGCTCAGAGTCATTCTGGACTTGTCGCCACTTAACAAGTTCATAGTGAATTGCAAATTCAAAATGCTAACACTGCAACACATAAGGACCTTACTGCCCAAGAGGGCATATTCCGTCTCTATAGACTTGTCAGACGCCTACTGGCACATTCCAATTAGCCATCGACTCTCCCCCTACCTAGGGTTCAGGCTACAACGAAGACTATACGCCCTTCGGAGCCATGCCATTCGGGCTAAACATAGCCCCAAGGATTTTTACGAAGCTTGCGAGCGTAGCTCTCAAACAATTTCGCCTAAAGGGAATTCAGGTAGTAGCCTACCTGGACGACTGGTTGGTGTGGGCAGCATCCGAGACAGAATGCTTGCAAGCTTCCAGTCAAGTGATCCAGTTCCTAGAGTACCTAGGCTTCAAGATCAACAGAAAAAGTCTCGACTTTCTCCATCTCAAAAGTTCCAGGGGCTAAGATCCACTGGGACCTTTTGTCACACCGTTTCTCCACCCCCAGCGAAGAAAAGGAAGGAGATAGCGGGTTCTGTCAAGAGGACTTCAAGATTCCGAAAGGATATCAAGACACGAGCAGGAGAGAGTACTGCGCTCTCTCCAGTTTGCTTCGGTGACAGACCCAGTGCTAAGAGCACAGCTAAAGGATGCAATCGGGAGTTTGGAGAAGTTATGCATCAAACGCGTGAAGAGATCTGAGAAGACCAGCCGCTTCGGCTAAGTACTCTTCTCAGGCCTTGGTCCCAAGCCAGACATCTAAAGAAGTCAGGTTCTTCTTCAGCCACCTCCCCCGTCGGTGACGATTCACTCAGACGCCTCAAAGGAGGGATGGGGAGGTCACTCTCATCGGAAAAAAGTCCAGGGGACTTGGTCCAGGCTATTCAAGACCTTTCTCATAAAACTTTCTAGAAGCTAGGGCCAGTGCTCCTTACCTTAAAGAAAGTCTCCCCGCGTCATTCGTTCCACATAAAGTGGTAATAGACAGCGAGGTAGTTGTAAGATACTTGAATCGACAAGGATCGAGGTCACCACCTCTCACCTAGGTGATGTTGGCCGTCTTCCGATTGGCGGAAAAGAAGAAGTGGTACCTGTCGGCAGTTCACCTTCAAGGAGTCCACAATGTGACAGCGGACGCTCTATCCAGGTTCACACCAATAGAGTCGGAATGGTCCTTAGACGCAGGATCATTCTCCTTCATTCTGAATCAGTCCCAGAACTGCAGATAGACCTCTTTGCGACGAAAGACAACAAGAAGTTGCCCCTGTACGTGCCCCGTACGAGGACCCCTTAGCGGAAGCAGTGGACGCGATGTCCCTCGACTGGAACAGATGGTCCAAGATTTATCTGTTCCCTCCTCACAACCTTCTGTTGAGGGTCCTCAAACAAACTGAGATCCTTCAAAGGGTAGCGGCAATAGTGGCCCACAAGTGGCCGAACAGCCTGTGGTTCCTCCTGGCATTGGAACTGTAGCTGAAGTTTGTACCACTACCAGATCCAGTTCTGACCCAGCGAGTCCAGAAGTCAACTGTCTGCGCTTCATTACAGAAAACCCGGAACCTGCAGTTCATGATTTTCTCTCCCTAGCGGTGAGAAAGCGTTTCGGGATTTCGAAAGCCAGTATAGACTTCCTTGAGGAATATAAATGCAAATCTACTAGAAGGCAAGATGAGTCATCTTGGAGAAAATGGGTGGCCTTTTGTCAAGGCGAAGATTCCGCAGGAGATCTTGACAGACTTCTGCTTATCTTTTTTCCCCACCTCCATGGTCAAGGGTTGGCAGCGAACACGATTTCAGCGTGTAAGTCTGCTTTGACAAGACCCATTCTATATGCCTTCCAGGTCGACCTAGGTAACGAGATCTTTAATAAAGTCCCGAAAGCCTGTGCTAGGCTCAGACCTTCAGCACCTCCAAAGCCCATTTCATGGTCTTTAGACAAGTTCTTCATTTCGCTTCTCTGTTGAGCAATGAAGAGTGTGCGTTAAAGGATTTGACACAAAAAGTTATTTTCCTATTTTGCACTCGCGTCCGGGGCCAGGGTTAGTGAGATTGTAGCCTCTCGAGAGAGGCAGGTCGTGTTCAGTTCCTGGATGGGGAAGAACTGAACCTGTTTCCGGATCCTACGTTTCTCGCCAAGAATGAGTTACCCACCAACAGGTGGGGTCCCTGGAGAATCTGCCCTCTGAAAGAAGATGCATCCTCTATGTCCAGTAGAATGACTAAAGGTCTATCTTCATAGAACTTCAGACTTCAAGGGTGGTCAACTATTCAGGGGAGAAACATCAGGCTCAAATTTATCTCTGAATCAACTCAGAGCGAAAAACACATATTTTTATTCGCAGAGCGGATCCTGACAATACCACCCGCAGGTCACGATCCGAGGAAAGTTGCCTCATTCTTAAATTTCTTTAATTGTATGGATTTTGAGCATCTCCGTTCATACACTGGCTGGAAGTCTTCCAGAGTGTTCTTTCGCCACTATGCGAAGCAAGTAGAGGAACTAAATGAGATCTGTGGTAGCAGTGGGGTCGCGGTGTTAACCCTACTGTTTAACTCTGCGAGGAACAGTGGTCTTAATTGGGACGATTAATTCCAGGGTGAGTGTGTAGTTACATACTGTACTACAAACTAAGTGAGGGCACTGTGTTGCCCATCCAGACTGTTCCATTTCCGAAGGTGAACCTAGCATAAGTGCAGACATGTGTGACGAGCGTTTCTAACGCTAATGTCATTGATTTGTAATACAGGCTTTTATGACTTTGATACCTCGGTATCTTAAAAGTGGCATCTAATGTTTTTTCTTTCAGACAAACAAGCTCTGTTTACTATCATACTTATGCTTAAAGTTTTGGGTTATCCTCTTCTTATATATATATATATATATATATATATACATATATATATATATATATATATGTATATATATATATATATATATATTATAATTGTGGTTAACCTGTCTATTTATTGCCTGTCAATAATCTGGTTCTTGAGAACCTTGCGTCTTCTTCACCTGTGTCAATTTATTGGTATAATTGAGCATTCATTCTATATACCTTATCTGGGATAATTCTAATAGAATTGTTCCTTTATGCAAGCTATGTTGCATTGGTTTTCCTCCTATGCGGATATAAAACCTTTGTCCAATACAAGTATTGTGCGGGAAAACTGGTCGATATTTCATATTGACGCAGTGGTCCTTTACAAACTATGCTTTACTTAATATAGGGCGAGACCACTATATTAGCTTGCCTGGTATTCATACATAGATATATGTACTCTTCGAGACTTTTCCAGAGTCTAGTAGGACTCTTCCCTGTAGGGGGCAGGAAGCTCTAACATAGTTTATAGTTAGTTGAAAAGATGTATAACAGTAACATCTTAGGTCTCTAGGTCTAGTCGACCGGGAAAAAATTACCTCCGGGGAGTACGGCACGTTCTGAGAATCCACAGATTACAGTAATGCTCTGGTACACTTCCATCAGGACGACATGGCTTGAGCCCAAAAAAAAACGGATTTTGAGCGAAGCGAAAAATCTATTTTTGGGTGAGATGGCCATGTCGTCCTGATGGACCCGCCCTTGCCCTTTCTAAGAAAGGGCTGTAGGACCCCTCCCTACATACAGTATCTGTAGCACCTCGTGTACGCTACAAGGAATACAGATGGCGCCCGAATTCGTATCTCGTCAATCACCTCCTACGAGACGAAATCTCTGTCCAGGTTGTAGATTGCCATGTGACGTGTCTAGAATACGTCCTCTGATATGTCGCGATATCCCCTTTCACGAGGGATACTCGCTCCAGGAGTTAGAATTCTGGTACCTTAAGGTAAATTCTCTGGGAATATCGCCGTAGTTGTAATATACCCTAGGAAGCTACCCTATAGGAACTTCCATCAGGACGACATGGCCATCTCACCCAAAAATAGATTTTTTCGCTTCGCTCAAAATCCGTTATATATATATGTATATATATATATATATATATATGTATATATATACATATACATATATATATATATATATAATTTATATATATAGTATATATAGTATCATATATATATTTAATATATATATATATATATATAATACGTATATATATATATACGAATATATATATGTACATATATATATATATATATATACGTTTAATATATATATATATATATATATATATATATGGGAAAATTAGCAGGCTAACTATTAGGAGATATGATATAGAATTAAATGGATACTGTGGTAGTATGTATATCACCTTTTTATGGGGATTTTGAAGTTCATAAATTTATGAAAAAGCAAATCACATAAAGACATATAATCGAAACATGTCTACTTATTTTTATTTCTTATTCTTTTTTTTTCGATATCTCTTAGTCCAACCTTCTAAATTTTTTTTTCATATCAATTTTATTTTGAACCGTTTAAACTGCATTTTTTATTAATAAATAAAAGTGTTATTTTCTGAGTTTTTGCATCGTACAGAAGATCATTAGGGAAAAAAAATTACGTATACATATATATATATATATATATATATATATACATAATTTTTTTTATCATTATTATTATTATTATCATTATCATTATCAGTATTATCATTATTATTATTATTTTTTTATTATTACTTGCTAAGCTACAGCTCTAGTTGGAAAAGCAGGATGGTAAAAGCCCTGCGCGCTCCAACAGGGAAAATAACCCATTGAGGAAAGGAAACAAGAAATAAATAAAACATTTTCAAGACCAGTAAAAGCATTATAATATATATATATATATATATATATATACATTTATATATATATATATATATATATATTTATATATATATATATATATATAATAAATATATATACATATATATATATATATAATATATATATTTATATATATATATATATATATATATATATAAACAAAAACAATATATAATGTCAAATTAACTTTCCTGATGATACAGTAGAACCTTCAACGCCTCTCTTCTTCAAAACCAGTTTATTGGGATTAAAGCCACGGTTGATATTTGATATCGTCCATTCTACCTTTTTTTTTTCAGACATTTTCCCCTCTTTTTCAATATTGATTCAAAGCTATTCAAAATATTAGCTACCCATACACATGCCCTTCCAGCTATTTTAATATTCCCTGATTCACTATCATTTTTTTGTAGTTTATCTATAAATCCCATGAGCGTGTGACACCCCCATTAACTTTCGAGAAAACATGTCCTTGTGTTGTAAATCTCAAAGCTACACTTTTCCAAAGTCCTCTTTTCCGAGGTTGATGACTCAGAATTGTAAATATTTCAGAGGAATTGAAAAACTATATTTCATTCGAATGAAAGTTTGTACACGGATGGTCTCCCTACTAACGTTCATGGAGCTCTTCTTGATCAATTTTACATTACTAAGATTTTTTTTTTATTTTGTCCTTTGACAGGTAATATATGATCAGTTTTTTTTTCTTTTTTTTTAGCGAAATGTGTTATCTATCACAGTTACCAGTTGTTTTACATATAAACATAAATTTGGGTATTTTACAAAAGAAGATTAATTGTGTTATTACTTTGTCAAAAAACCTATGTAAAGATTATTTTACAAAAACATATGGTAACTTTACAAAAATACATAGTAACATGGTTATTTGCGAAGTCCACTATTATCTAAAAAGTCATTTTGCCAAATGACAAAATATCTCATGAATGGGTGAATGGTGAATATTTCTTTTTTTCTGTGGTTTGATAATAACTACTTTACCTATTACCCAGCAACTGATGAAAGAAATGTGAAGTTTGACTAAGTTTTGTATGACTTGCATGAAAAGAAGTCATACAATGCATATGTCTTGATGAAAAAAAATTGTCAATATGAAGAAATCGTAATTTGAATGAAAGAACTTGAAAACCTAAGGTGGGGAAGACTGATAGGTAGTAGGTTGGCCAGGGCACCAGCCACCCGTTGAGATACTACAACTAGAGAGTTATGGGGGTCCTTTGACTGGCCAGACATTACTACATTAGATTCTTCTCTCTGGTTACGATTCATTTTTCCTTCGCCTACACACACACTGAATAGTCTGGCATTTTCTTACATATTCTCCTCTGTCCTCACACACCTGACAACACTGAAACTACCAAACAATTCCTCATCACCCAAGGGGTACTGCATTGTAATTATTCAGTGGCCACTTTCCTCTTGGTTTGGGTAGAAGGGACTCTTTAGCTATGGTAAGCAGCTCTTCTAGGAGAAGGACACTAAAATCAAACAATTGTTCTCTAGTCTTGGGTAGTGCCATAGCCTCTCTACGATGGTCTTCCACTGTCTTGGGTTAGAGTTCTCTTGCTAGAGGGTACACTCGGGCACACTATTCTATCTTATTTCTCTTCCTCTTATTTTCTTAAAGTTTTTAAAGTTTATATAGCAGATATTTATTTTAACGTTGTTACTCTTCTTGAAATATTTTATTTTTCCTTGTTTCCTCTCCTCATTGGGCTATTTTCCCTGTTGGAGCCCCTGGGTTTATAGCATTCTGCTTTTCCAACTAGGGTTGTAGCTTAGCAATTAATAATAATAATAATAATGAAAATAATAATAATAATAATAATAATAATAATAATAATAATAATGATGATGATAACAAATAGGAAATTATGGAAATATCTGTTGAAGTTTGGAAATTCCAAAAGCTACTTAGAAAAGGAACAGTTCTCAGATTCGTCTCTGCTGAAGATCATTTTTAAATAAATATAGATTGATAACGGACTTGGAAGTAGAAATATTCTTTCTAAAGCTCTGTGTGGAAAAGCTGCAAACATAAATATAGTTCAAATAAAGATCTGTCTGCAGTCCAATGGATGTAAAAAAAAAAATAAATAAAGTAAAAACAAAAATCAGTAGTTTTTAAGCTAATCTTTTCGAACAGCATGAAGTCATCTTCCTAGGTGTAGAAAAGAAAACTGCCTTAGTAAATTTCAAAATTAATCACTCGAATATTTTTCTACAATCGTTTTGTTTGTGGAACAGATTTCCACATGAAGTAGTAAACAGCAATACTATATCAACATTCAAGAATCATTTTGACAGGTATTCTAATTCAAATGCTCACTTGGATAGTAGATGCTATATATTACAGGTGGACTTGATTGACATGTAGAGTCAGTGAGATGGGGAGCACAGCTTCGATGTAGAATACCATATTTTACTTAACCATTTTTTTTTGTTCCTTCGACCTCCGAAGTTGGAGACTGCCGAGGAAGTCACCTACTATCTTGTTGACGTATTCTGGGACGATGTTTCATATAGTATAACCTGGTAAATAAGGGGATTTTTTTTCAAATATGGTATGCTTGAATACATTGAAATCAGACATATCATATCTAAATAGCTTTGACTTTATTTTATTGCTTATATTTCTGGTAATTTTAGTGATTCACATGTTTTTAATATCCATTATGTCGCAAATGTAAGGCCTTTGCCCTAGTACTCTCCAAATAAACCTAACCTAAACTAAACTAACCTTGAATAATTTTTCAACCTAACCTGATCTAGCTTAACCTTATACTGGAGAAGTCATTGTCCTGTGGCCAGGGTACAAATTTGTCCATGGGAAGCCACGTCCTTCTCAGTCGCAAATTTATGTTAAAAAGCAAAGAAGGACATTGAAACAATTCTGGCCTGCTGACAGAGATAACATGAGAAAATGGTCTGAAAGACTGCTCTTCGTCCAACGACAGAAGAACACAGGGTTTCAAGCGTGATTTGTGAGAACTACGTATGAAACCATATTTGGACCAAAAAAAAAAAAAATCATCTTGGCATTACTGGCACGGTTCTACTGGAAAACGACGAGAAAAGATTAGAGATTGGGGAGCAACTTGCTGAAGCATTAGTAGTTAATAACAGACAGGAAAGCACACCTTCCATGTGCATGGATTGTGGAGGCCCATGCTCTGTGGGTGATGATCTTTGCTGCTTCTGTGAAGGAAAGCAAGGTATTCAAGCAGAACGAGTTTGAGCTAAAAGAAAACACAAACAAGCAGATAAAATGCAACGGCCTTATAATATATAAATACACACACACACACACACACACACATACACACACACACACATATATATATATATATATATATATATTCACATAAGCCATATATTTTTGATACATTAATGTCTGGATTCTCTTAACGACCTCAGGATCAG
This sequence comes from Palaemon carinicauda, assembly GCF_036898095.1. NCBI lineage: Eukaryota > Metazoa > Arthropoda > Malacostraca > Decapoda > Palaemonidae > Palaemon > Palaemon carinicauda. The sequence continues at coordinate 13,901,869 of NC_090747.1, forward strand.
AGCCCCAGGCGAAATCACACAAAGACAAGAGCTTGTGACCGGCCAGGAATCGAACCCTGGTCCGGCAAGCTTGAAAAGACAGTGACTACCACTTGGCCAAGTGGTAGTCACTGTCTATACAAGCTTGCCGGTCCAGGGTTCGATTCCCGGCCAAGTGGTAGTCACTGTCTATACAAGCTTGCTGGACCCGGGTTCGATTCCTAGCCGGTCACAAGCTCTTGTCTTTGTGTGATTTCGCCTGGGGCTCTGATCCTGAGGTCGTTACGAGAATCCAGACATCAATGTATTAAAAATATATGGCTTATTTGAATATGAAAAACACGTCTAAATGTGCAAAACTTTATCATATATATATATATATATATATATATATTATCATTATCATTATCATTATTTTCTAAGCTACAACCCTAGTTGGAAAAGCAGAATGCTATAACCCTAGGGTCTCCAACAGGGAAAACAGCCCATTGAGGAAGGGAAACAAGGAAAAATAAAATTTAAGAGTAACGACATCAAAATAAATATCTCCTATATAAACTATGAAAACTTTAACAAAACAAGAGGAAAAGAAAGAAGATAGAACAGTGTGCCTGAGTGTACCCCCAAGCAAGAGAACTCTAACCCAAGACAGTGGAAGACCATGGTACAGAGGCTATGGCACTACCCAAGACTATGTATATATATGCATATATATATATATATATATATATATATATATATATATGCATATGTATATGCATATATATATATATATATATATAACATATTGACAATAAAATTACGAATTTTTTCCTGTGAAAGGTTGTAATCCAGAAGTTCAAGGTATTGAATTTAAAGTGATTAGGATGTTACCCCTACTGTATGTATATTTCTTGACCCAAGCAGACACTGAAATCACCTCATGTAGTTCCTGTCCTGGGGACTCTCTTCCCATAAGAGAACTCTCATTGGAAGTTCGTTTTGTAGGAAATATTAGAAATAAGAAAAGATGAGATACCTGCCTCTGAGGGACCTCGAATAGAATTTCATGAAAACATTAATAAATCTAAAAGATCCAATAATAAAAATCCGTTTCCCACAATGGCAACAATACCATCTTTTTAGGTTTGAGGAAATTTTACATTTACCGAGAGTTTTTGAGAATCACCTCTTTTCTCATCTAACGTAACTGAAAGCTCTTTCAAAATATTCAACAATATAATTATTTGTGAAAACCAAAAACACAGTTGCAGACACACATATACACGTGCTCTGATGGGGACCTTCGGCTATTAAGTTCGACAGAACCACTTTGAAAATCGAAAATTGCTTTATCATTTCTATGTGTGCATCAACATATCGTATATGCTCTCCGGATTTCTCAGCCAATTCTTTTTATAAATAATGAAGATAAAGCAGTCTTTAAATGATGACGTCATCTTTACTGCATCGTCTTCATGACTGAGTTTGACCGAATCGTCTTTGCGTGTTTATTTTTGTATTTATATAGCGATTTTTCTCGCCCACTTATACTTTGAAATATCGTACGTCTGGCAGAGATGGAAAGTATTGGTAAAGTGTAGGCGAACGCATCTACGGTCTATAAGAAGAACAGCTAGAGTTTCCAAAGACATATAGAAGTTAGCTTGTATGTGTGTTTGTTTACTTGCAGTTCATATGTACATTGTCTTTTCATAACGTCCTCGTGAACTTTATAGCAAGGCCACTGTTACCTAAGGTCAAAGAAAGAACGAAAAGTAGGTAGAGAGCAAAAAAAAAAATAATCAAAAATAGAGGGAAACATGATAAAGAGCACAAAGCTGGAGCTTTCTAACTAAGACTCTGGTAACAATGAGAGGCCGCTGGAAACACTTGACACCCTTTCACCAAGTGTATTAGTAAACATAGGGTTTAAATACCTAATTTAGAAACTTTCATGTAGGAATAAACGATATAAGTACAAAGTAAGATTATCACAATAATGTTATGTTTATTTTTTTAAGAAAAAGAAAAACGAAAATTTATAGCAAATCTATAGGAGCTCTTAACTCAAAAACATACTTATTCACACTTAGGTACACTTTTCTCACTGAGTTTTTTTTATTCCAGAGAAAAAGATATAATTGAAAAGGAAAATAAAACTTGCACAATTTTCTGCAACAGAATTTTGATTTTCCCAAGAAGATTAAATGGATGGAGATGTCCCCGAGCGGAATAAGCGAAGTTTCGCCGTCTTGGCCAATTGTAGGCAAAAAGGTCGTGACCTGATGGCTGAGACCTCATTATACGTCTATTATCTGCATCGACACGTTATAAATTATTCCTGCTCTTCAGTTCATAATGCCAACATCGTATAAGGCTTATGGATGTACTCAAAGATTCGACAAAAATTTAAATTTTACAATTACATTTCATTGGTAAGTTCTTAATTTTCAATGTAATACTTTATATAATTGTAAAAAGAGAAAAGTACTGAATGCTAGCAGCAGCAAGAATATCGCCTCTGCTTTTGAATTCATTAACATTATCAAAACCTGCTCTATCAATATTGTCATTGTATATTATGACTACTAATCATTATCATTGTCATCATTTCTTCTATATCATTAATATCTTTGGTAAGTTTGTTCTAGTTTTCCAAAAGATGAGCCACTTGTCATGGAATGGGTTCGAGTTACGCAACAAGAAAATTTTGATCCAACTACTAGTTCATGTTTATGCTCCAAGCTCTTCAAGGATGAAGATTTTTATAGATCGCTAACAAATTGAATCATTTCCTGCTCATCTCAATATGTCTGTTAATTTGTTACGCCAATGTTTGGCTGAGCTGCATTCATTAGGGGTCAAAATTATCTCTTTGACTTTTGATGGACTATCAACGAATACTGCTATGGTCAAAGAGCTTGATTGCAGTCTAGATTCTTAAAATGTAAAAACTTAATTTCTTCATCAAGTAACACTAGAGCAGATATTTTTATGTTTGACCGATGCCACATGCTTAAGGTAATTAGAAATTCATAAGGGGAAAAAATATTTAGTTGATGGGGAGAGAAACTTTATCAGGTGGAATTTCATCGAAAAATTACATACGCTTCATGAATGCAAGGGTTTACAATTGGGGAATAAATTAAGAACGTAACATCTGGCATGGATTAAAAAAAAATAACAATGTTAAACTTGTAGCCCAATTACTAAGCAAATATGTTACAAAATCAATGCAGTTTTGTCTTCACAACAATTTCGTAGAGGTCAAGGGATACGAAGCAACAATCGATTTCATTACCATTATAAATAGTTTATTTGATGTGATGAATTCAAGAAATCTTTAAGGTGGGATTTTAAACGATCAATGCAAAAGGATAATGAAAAAAATCTATACAGATTTTCTGGGCATGCTAAATCTTATCTAATACAACTTAAACTTTCATTTGCTAAACGTTTGTTGAAATCCAATTGCAAAACTGGCTTTCCGGGATTCATAATTTGTATACGAAGTTTGATTAGAATCTATGATAATTCAATAGATTGTCCTAAAACCAATTGAAATTTCTGTTAACGTATAGGATGAGCCAAAATTACCTAGAACTCTATTTTGGCAAAGTTAGATCTATGGGAGAATCTAATAACAACTCAACTGCCCGTCAGTTTTCTGGCGCTTACAAAACAGTATCAGTTCATAACGACTCGGAGAATATGCTCAAAGAGAACTGTATACCTCTGGAACCTGTAAATATTATTTCAGTTTCAAGCAAAGTTAAGGACTGTGTTCTTTCATACAACTCCTCTGTTCAAGTCATAAATTCTTCAATTGATAGGAACAAAACATTTAATGACAAACGTTTTGAGGTAAAACAAGCAGCTGATTTTAATAATGATGATTACACGTATCTTTCAACTAGTCAACATTTGGCATTGTGTTCAAGCAATATTATTGCCTATATTGCGGGATCGCTTGTCTTTAAACTGGAAAAAATCATTAAAGTGTCAAACTTGTATTAATGATCTTATTGGTACTGATAACAGTTCTTTGCATTCTTTAAATATATTAAAAAATAAAGGTGCTCTAATACTCTAATACACCCATCTGATGACGGGATAAATATATGTCTGTGCTGTGAAAAAAAAAAAATCAAAGTGTTGGTAGCAACTGACAGTGATATGCATAGGGAATTGGATAAAAAGGGAATGTAAAATATTTTAATATCCGTATTAGATTATTATACTTTTATATATCTACTCTCTAAATGGTGTAAGCATATGTTCGAGACTGAACTAGATAATAATCCTATTGTTTTACTTATGAAGGCTGTAGCAGAAAAATACCCACAGATCAAGTATTTCTATGCTGCTAAAAATTTTCATAAAAAATTACAAGCAAAAATATCAAATTAAAAGAAGTCAGACGTATACAAAAAGGATACACTTTAGTGGAGAGTAGTCACCTCTTGGATGAATTGTATGTCAACGTATAATTAAAAAGATTCCCAAAACATGAATCGTTTCCTTTGACCTTAAATGGGTGTAAGTGGCACAGGTAGTCAATGCTTATGGTAGACGGTGAAGCCAACTGTCTGTCATAGCCAACACGCCCTCTATCATAGGCAGAAAGGACTTGGGAAGAGAGTAACCAGCTGTTGGTTTACCCTTCCGCATTACTCTCCAGTATTATGATAATCCTAAGAAGGAACAATCCTTGGACAGGGAAATGGAAGATTTACAAAGGTATAGAAATGTCATTTGTAAACTTATAATTCGTTCTAATGGTCTCACCAGGTACAAGGATTAAAAAAATTTTCCTTCCAGATCGGATACTCTACAGGTATCTAAAAAGGTAAAGAGAAGATAACAACTCAGGAGAGTCGTTAAATATGGTCAAAGAATCATAAATTGTTTAAGATAAAGTACTTTCTGGCCTCTAAAGTGAAGTAGTCATTATTAACCTCCTTTGTATATATGCGTGGACAAAATTGCTATTTTAGCCTATAAGGAAACTTCTGTATGACATAATCTTTTGCCTAGCAATGGACCAGACCTTTTAAAGCGTAAAAAGGATGAAAAGAGAAAATGGCTGTGTGACCAAATATGGCTATTTTCTAGACCACCGATACCCTTAAACACTAAACATTCGTGTGGATTACCCGACGCTAGTGACTTCATACAAGAAACACAATGTTCCCGGCAAGCTATAGTACTGTGATCCCAGGTATTCTGAGTGACGGTTGAGTGTGTACCCGAGTTTAGTGAAAGTGCAATACAAAATAAAATGGGTATTTTGTACCCGAATTTAGTGAGAGTAGTAGTGTTTATGCAGTGTACAGAATTTAGGGACAATAATAGTGTACAAAGCGAAGCTATTGTGATAACACACTGATATCTTCTTTTACTTCTCAGGCTAGATATAATTATTTCTGATATATTTTCGTGACTATATTGAATCAGGAATGGCAAGAATACGAGCTACTTGTGATCAGCAAATTATTAATGTCATTCTTGCTGTCAGTTGTAGCGACGATAGTGATGAACTGGAAGGTGAACAATTATATGACAGCAACGATGACAGAGTGTATGTTGCTGTCCCTGATGAACTTCATATTGAATCAAAATGCAGTGAATCTGGGGAAGAAGTTCAATGCCAACGCAAGCAGAAACGTTTGCTAAGTAGCAGGGTAACAGGTAAAGGAGTCCCCCTCCACCCTGCTTATTTGCATCCCACTCCACCCATTCTGCAGACTCTGCCTCCTCTATTCAGAACCCTCCTGGCCCTAGTGTTAATTCTGCTTCTGGTCTTTTGCCTAATGTTATGACTCTGATGACCCTGCTCCAGTATCCCTTGCTGCTGCTGCTGACGTAACCTCTGCTATCACCCCTGCTGCTCCACAGAGACCTCACCAACAATGTGAAGAGGAGGGGGAAATGCTTGTTACCTTAAGTGAGGCAACATTAAGAAGTAGTAGGTGGGCCAGGGCACCAGCCACCTGTTGAGATACTATCACTAGAGAGTTATGGGGTTCTTTGATTTGCCAGACAGTACAACATTGGAACCTTCTCTCTAGTTATGATTCACTTTCCCTTTACCTACTCATACACCGAATAGTCCGGCATATTCTTTTCAGATTCTCCTCTCGTCCTCATACACCAGACAACACTGAGATTACCAAACAATTCTTCTTCACCCAAGGTGTTAATTATTGCACTGTAATTGGTCAGAGGCTACTTTCCTCTCAGTAAGGGTAAAAGAGACTCTTTAGTTATGGTAAGCAGCTCTTCTAGGAGAAGGACACTCCGAAATCAAACCATTGTTCTCTTAGTCTTGGGTAGTGCCATAGCCTTTGTACCATGGTCTTCCACTGTCTTGGGTTAGAGTTCTTTGGCTTGAGGGTACACTCGGGCACATTAATCTATCTAATTTCTCTTCCTCTTGTTTTGTTAAATTATCTAAATTTTATATATGAAGTATTTATTTTAATGCTGTTACTGTTCTTGAAATATTTTATTTTTCCTTGTTTCCTTTCCTAACTGGGCTATTTTCCCTGTTGGGGCCCCTGGGCTTATAACATCCTCCTTTTACAATTAGGGTTGTAGCCTTGTAATTTATACTAATAATAATAATAATAGTGAAAGCTATGTGGCACACAAAGTCTCAACTAGCAGGACCACGTACACCTGTGAAAAATATTTTGGGATATTTTAGGTCCGGTCCAAAAAACTTCTCAGGCCACCACCACAGAGAGTGTTATCGATTATTTTTTACTGAGAAGATGCTATATATGAAAGTTGAGTGAACCAACCAAAAAATAGAAAAGGAGGCCAGGAAGTACAGGACGCAGACATCATCTGTGGTGCTCACAACAGAAATAGAGATATGTGCCCTGATGGGCGTCCTTGTACTTAGTGCCCTGTGTCAGGAGTGCCTTTCTATGTCTGAGGTACATTTTTCAATACTGGTCCACTACCTGCGGTTGGATGACCATGCCATGTGGGTGGAGAGACGAGCTATTGACAAATTTGCCCCAATTAAGAGTGTGTGGGACATGTTCTTTGCCTCATACGAAGAACATTATACACCCGATGTACGTCTGACTATTAATGAGAAGTTGCTGGCTTTTGGGGATAAATGCCATTTAGGATGCTTATACCCGACAAGGCAGCAAAATACGGTATAAAAATCTTCTTTGTTGAAATGTATTCCTTACTAGAGGAACGATAATAATCGACGAAGAGAAGGGCTGACAATCGGTCGAAGTTTTACGAAAGACCTGACACACCCCTACCACAATAAGATCCACATAGGTTCCCGTTTATACCACTTATTCAGGATCTGTTGCATAACTGTAGGATGACTCTCTCTGATTGGGACAGTCGAGGGGAATAAGAGAGAAATCCCAGCTGTCATGAAGAATAAGCAGAGCCGAAGGACAGGAAGCTCAACAATCCTCTTCACCAGGACATGACACTCATGTCATACATACACTCCACAAAAACAGAGGTGAACAATGTCCTGTTTTTATTCAGTATGTACATCCAGACGACTGTTGATATGAAAAGTGTGAAACCCGAAATTATAAATTTTCAGAGTAAAACTAAAGGAAGGGGCGACATATTTGAACAAATATGTGGACAGTAGCGATGCCGCAGTAGGACCATGGTGTATAATCTTTGGCATGATTAATGCACCAGTAATTAATTCATGGATCGTCTACAATGCCAATGCTGACAGTGTATGAGGCACCCCAGTAATACGAAGAAAAAATTATATGAGGGAAATTGGTTTGCAGGTCATCAGACCATCAGCTAAGCAACGCATAAATATCCTGACGCAGCACAAACAAGTCGAGGCCATCATCAGACAGGTGTACTCCATGAACCCTCGTGTCACGCTTGCAGGTGCAGGACCGTCGGCAGAAGAGATGATATAGTCCATGGTACGCTGCAGGAAGTTTAAATCAAAGGCAGACAGGTAGACATGCTTCTGGTACCACAGCTGCTGCAAGCTTGTCTACCCGAGTCATTACTACCAATACTGCTTTGACTGTGTCTGAGCCTGAGGTCTGTATAAAGAAATATCCATGAAACTTTTTTTATTGTATTTTTTTTTTCTTGAACAAAAGTTCTTTTTATGTGACTAGAATATGAGTTACTTGCTGTATCTGTTGAATTAGTATTGTTAGGACTGCTAGATTAGGTTAGATGTGGCAGACACCAGTGTACAAGTGAACAATTCTATCTTTACTAATTTTTCATATAATAAAAACCTTTTTTTGTGTTGTGTTACACTCTTTTCCTTACATTTTGTGCAATGTCAGTGCGATGAAGACTGATTGGAAGTATAGCCAGTGACCTTTTGTTTTGGGGAAATTTGTTGAAAATTGGTTGTATTTTTCTGGGGGGAGGGGATTTTTTCCAATTTTTTTTTAAATTCATAGGTTTTTAGATTTTTTTTCCTTTCTTAATTACATAACACATTTATATGCATTTGCAATTAGTAATTGCTTTATTAACATTATCATGGCTTTAATATAATATTTACACGATTGCATTAGTAAATTTGTAAATTGCATTATACATTTTTTTCTCCTATGGTCGGGTATAATGTTAGTCATGTTTAGTGTTTGAGCTTTTGAAAATATGTTAAGTGCTTAAGGGATACACACACACACACACACACACACAAACATATATATATATATATATATATATATAAATATATATATATATATATATATATGTATGTATGTATGTATGTATATATATATACATATAAATATATATATAAATATATATATATACATATAAATATATATATAAATATATATATATATATATATATATATATTCATATATATATATATAAAAATATATATATATATATATATATATATTCATATATATATATATATATATATAAGTATATATATATATATATATATATATGTATATATATATGTATATATATATAAATATACATATATATATATATATATATCTATATATTTATATATATGTATATATATATATATATATATATATTAACTTTAAGTCGCTGGAGAAAAGTAAACCTAAACTTTTATGAGGCATATGTGTGTCTGCTTATACATCACTTTTCATTTCGCAATTGAGAGGATAAGTTTACGTATATGTCTTATAAATGTCTTCTTTATTCTTTTTAGCTATGAATTTATTGGTGCAAGTGAAAAAAATACCTGTGGAAGATGGTATCGAAGATCTAAGAAAGGCAAACAATATGATCAAGTAATTAAGGAGAGTTGTATTTGAAAGGACTTCAACTATGATACTTGAAAATCGTAATGTTATTATGATTACTTGGCTTCTCATATTTTGTAAGTTATGTCTGGATAAGGATATCTTTTTGGGTGAATAGATAATAGAGCTGATTGTTTAGTTGTATAAAAAAAAAGATAAAAATCAATTACATCAAATTATGACATCAAAGAAGAATTCACATCTACTTTCTTTTATAATTTTCTGAAATAAAGAAATGAACAAAATCAATTCAAAACATTAGATTCGATGGAACAATCTGGAAATAGAAATATCGATTCATAAACAACATAATACTAATTATATATAGAAAACTACGGAGCAAGACAAACAATAAACTCTTTAATTTAACTTATTTTTTTTTAAATGCAATTTCCAAAGAATAAACAGAAAAAGAAATAAAAGAGTTAAAAATAGAGTCTGGCCAACTAAATTTCTTTGGAATATGCAGAATCAGTGCTTGATTAAAGAAGAATTACTATTCTCTTATATCTCTTATAAAATACGTGAACATATACATAATAACGCAAGAAAAGAGAAGAGGAGATGGAAACTTTTCATGTTGATAATTATTGTAACCTCGATTTCACAAATACAAAAATGTCAGAGTCTGAGAACATGAAGAGGCTGTTACTTTAAGTGTGGTCATTTGGGTGAGGTAGACGGGAACGTCAAGACACACCAATGAAAATTGACTGTAACGTTTACTGAGGACAAACATCGTCGGAAAAGGGAGCTTCTTAATGAGCAAACAAGACTCTTCCCGAATAACTATTGGACAGCCAAACCACTCTGAAGTAAGGTTCCTTTTGCTAACTTTATTGGTACATTTCCCGAGGGTAAGATATGAATAAATGTAAATTTTCCAACATCCTAAATTTATTTTTTTTATAGAAATTATCAATAGGTGGAATAGAAAGAATGAATAAGTTTTAGATTAGTAATAAATAAAAATGAGGATTATTGAAGTGAGATACTGTGTAAGAGAAACAACACTTATTAATATTATGACCGATAGTGCTATTTCAAAAGCCAGTTGTTCAAAATCTTAAATTTTTCTTCTGAAAAACTCCTTTGAAAATTTCATAGTTTATTTTAATGTTGAAATTCATTAAAATGTTTTAAAGATGAAGGAAAACCAAATATATTTGCCTGAAATTTAGAAATATATATTTAGGAAAAAAAGAAAGTTGATAGTGTCCTTCAAGCAATAGGTAGTTTGTCTTGATCAAAGTGCAGACTTATGAATTTTATTTCTAGCAGAAATTAATGGGAACCAAAATCTTAGGAACCAACAAGTCTTGTCACTGGAATTGCTACGGATACGAAAATTGTAACAATAAAGATTTAAATAGATGACTCAGTTATGCTGATTTTTCTGGAAGTTACTAGAAAATAACAATATAATTATGCTAATCACAGATACAAACACACGCAAACTCACAAGCACACACATATACATATATACACACACTCACATACACATAAATGCATGAAACATTATAGTCGTTGTATCGCAGTATGCGACATGAATAGAAAGATGGAATATTCGTTGTAAGCTTTCCTACAATATATGGTGTTTCATTTTGAATTACTTCTCTCTCTCGTTAATCAAGAAGAACAATATGTTTTAATTTTTTAAATGAACTGTAATATGAACCGGAAAAGTTTTGATCAGTACCCAATTTTAGCAGAAAATATTTGATGGTTAGAAAATAGATAGCCCATGGATTTTTTTCTATATTTATACAGTATGTCACCTGTAACATTTTAGCTCTATCCAGTGTCCTCATCAATTTTTTTCCCTCGGAATTACTTACTATGATAAGTGGCTTCAAAAGGTTTCTTTTGACGTCATTGACGAGAAAATATTCCCTTTTTAATATTAATAAGATCAACAAATACTTCTGCTCTTTTATTCTTCCATCGTCTTTTGCAATATTGATGTATTTTTCAGGGAAATAAAACGTAAGGCCTCTCTCTCTCTTGATATTTTGCACTCCTGTTTCACCAAATAAAGTTGATAATGAGAGAGAGAGAGAGAGAGAGAGAGAGAGAGAGAGAGAGAGAGAGCTTATAACACACTCATGTTTTTAGATTTCGGGTTCAATATGACGGGTATTAACAAATCTCTCTCTCTCTCTCTCTCTCTCTCTCTCTCTCTCTCTCTCTCTCTCCCAATAAACTTTATTTGGTTAAAAATGAGTGCAAAATATCAGGAGAGAGAGAGAGAGAGAGAGAGAGAGAGAGAGAGAGAGAGAGGGGGGGGTTAATATAGCACCAAATAATGTTTTAGATTACGGATATAATGGGACGGGTATTATTAAATCTCTCTCTCTCTCTCTCTCTCTCTCTCTCTCTCTCTCTCTCTCATATTATTGACTTTATTTGGTTTAATATGTGTGAAATATCAATTAGAGAGAGAGAGAGAGAGAGAGAGAGAGAGAGAGA
>NC_090747.1:13916077-13921077 GCF_036898095.1 Palaemon carinicauda
GGGAACAGACTATTACATCCAGCATAATATGGGAGTTATGGAAGTTGGGCGGTAATCAGTTGGACTTGAGCTATCATATACACATTTATATAGAGGAGTAACATTACCCATTCTCGAACAAGGGCTAAAAGCTCTTCTTCTATCAAACTTTGGCAAAATAACTAATAACTTTGGAGCTAAGAAATTGGTAGTATTTATAAAAAAAAAAGAAAAAAAAATACCATTTGTGTCTACCCCTCCAAAAGCATCAAGATCCATCAACAGCGTTTTAATTTCACGAGATAGAAAAGCTAAACTAGTTAGTTTAGCCTCAGGAAAACATGAATGAGGAAGTTCAAGTTTTCCATTACTCTGTTTGCTATCAATAACATCAGCCAAAAGGGTTGGCTTATCCTTTGGACAGTGAGCGACTGAGCTATCTGGCTTAAGTAAAGGAGTAGTAATTGCAACTCCACCAAAAGTGTAGATTTACGGGTAGACCACCATTTATGTTCCTGAGTTGTACCAGAAAGGGTTTCTTATATGATTAAATTTTATTCGTTTCCACCTTTGCCTTTAGAATTCTATCCCTGAACACTAGAAAAAAAAAATGTCACCTTTTATAGAGTAAACGATAGTTTCCATTAGTGAGCTAAAGATTTTTGGAAGAGAAATGTAAATATTTGATAATACTTTGCCGACCATTTCACAATTGTTTTGAATTTGTTCAAACTCATAAAGTGAGTTTCCCATGAGTCCCACTAACAATTTGTAGCCCCTGCTTTATACACTTCTAAGGCCATTTTTTTAAATTTTTTTTTTTTAAGAACAGTGAAGATGTGATGATATAGATAACGCACACGGCAGTTTTTATTTTGAGTCATTATTTATCAAGTTCCTATTCTTATCATTTTGGCCTCATACATTAAAGAACGATCAGGCCGACGTCACTTTATCGAATTAAGATATTTAAAAGGTTAAAAGTGTCTGGTTTCAGTTCTAGTTTCATCACAATAGATACTAACCAGAAAATCAGATGGCAAGACCAAACCCCCACTGCGGGGTGCAAGTAAAGCAGTGATCTCCAGAGTAAACAGCTTAAACTCAGGGTCCTGGGTGGGAATCGATCCGCTGCCCGTGTCTCACGTCCTGGCGAATAACAGTGTAGCAGCATGTGTCAAAAGTACAGATCAGGAGATCCCAAGGCTTCGGTATTTCATATGAACTTCCTGACCACTATCAAGGGATTTCTGTACATCACTGGAGATTGTGAGAAGGGCATTACGCGTTCCAAGGTCTTTATGATAGCCAAATTGCAGACTAGGGAACATGATTACCTTCAGCAAATGCAGTTGGTCGTTTTGTCAAAAGACTGGACGCCAGGCAAACACGTTACCAATGTACTAGCAAGGTGGCTAACAAAGAAATTTTTATTAGATTTTTTTTTTTATAACTATGGAAAATATCCCATCTCCTGTTTTGAGAAATTTATATATGGTATGGGTTGAAAATAGAATATCAAACAATATTAATCTAAGAGATCTTTTTGACGTGTTTTGTTGTGGTTTGGAAATGGAAATATAAAAAGTACTTTGGGAAACTAATCTCGTGGCAAACCTCGATGTAATTCAATATAGGTAAAGAAAAGGATGTAGTATTCCCTTATTTCAATAGTAAAGAAACTCGCTGTAGTTATTGATTCGCATTGACAGTTTATAGAAAAGCAACCATTAATAAATTTTATATATTGGTATATTTAGACTCTAATTTCAAAATATTATATGAAAATCCTTGTTTCGGATATTAAAGGGAATTAAAAATGAAAGTTCTGATAAAATATTTACTTAATTGATAATATTTCAAATGCTGGGAAAATGCTGGGAATCTCATATATCTTGCACTGAAGTTTTCTTTCAAAACATAATATATAACAGTTTGATACGATTTCTGTAAAGGGCATAATACAGTCGTTCATTGCAGATATGGACACGAATAAAAGGATGTTCATGTCATAAATCAGTGATTTGTTCATATATCTTCTGTATTTTCACATATTTTTATTTATATTGTAGAGAATAAGAACATTATAGTCTCTCTCTCTCTCTCCTCTCTCTCTCTCTCTCTCTCTCTCTCTCTCTCTCTCTCTCTCTCTCTCTCTCTCCTAATTATACGCTCTTATTACCAAAACTTCCTTCTTGTCATAATTGTTCCATATAAAGCATTTCCTGCGTAAGACATCAATTACGTGATATTTGAAACTTGATATTGATGATGATTATTTAGATTACCTTCAAATCTTTCTTTTCATTTCTAGAGGCCAAACATTTAATATAAAAAGTTATTATTATTATCATTATTATTATTATTATTATTATTATTATTATTATTATTATTATTATTATTATTATTATTATTATTATTATTATTATTATTATTATTATTTTATGGGGGGTACCTCCAAACAATTTAAAGGTACTTATTTTCTACTGCCGTATCCAATAATATTTAAATAAAACTTTTAAGTTACTTTCCTACTTTCAAATGTTATAGATAGAGCCTAATAGATTTATAACTCATTACAATACTAAAGAGGAGAGAGAGAGAGAGAGAGAGAGAGAGAGAGAGAGAGAGAGAGAGAGAGAGAGAGAGAGAGAGATGTGGAGGATCTAATTTTACATAGTTTTTGCTCCTGAAATATATTACATTGGCTGTTTATTATGGTAGTTTATTTATTTCTTCGTTTTTTCCCTTAATGTGCTACTTTAGTCACATACTCATACACAAACAGAGAGAGAGAGAGAGAGAGAGAGAGAGAGAGAGAGAGAGAGAGAGAGAGAGAGAGATCATAATCAATGCAGTGGACCTTTAGTTAAATTTTTTTCCAACCATTGGAATTAGGGGATAAATGGTGAAGAAGAAACTAAAAAAAATGGTATTAATATTCGTGTTGGCGTGTATATAACTGTCTGGTAAGGATATGTATTCAGCAACCACAGTAAAGCCCTCCCTTAAAAGTGATGTGTTTTATCACGCAAAATAACATATGATTATTGCATTTCCCTTCGTGAGTGAATTACAGGTAAGTCTTAAAAACAAAATGATAGTTTTAAAATGTCATTGGTATGGAACAGATAAAAATGGTTTGGTATTATATGGATGTTGAGTTACGATGTAAGTAAATCGCACGAAAAATTATTTTTTTAAATGAGAAATTTGTTCCCGTTTAATTATGTGAGAAAATCAGTGTTCATACATTACTCAAATGATATAAAATTCATATGTGAAAAAAAAAAGTCTTTCGGAAAATGGTCTGAATTATTATTGGAAAAGTAGGGAGTTTTATACAAAGAAAATGTTTGCTCAGTCGTTAATTTTGTCCTTTATTTTATGTTAAACAAATCTAATAGTTATAGAATAAAGTGATACAGTAAAAAAACAATTAGCACTTTAGTTTACTGGAAAACAAGCAACAGAGTACTTTGATATGGTATTCAAAATCCTTATGCTTCAGTTGTCACACAACAACACAGGTTTGTAAAAAAGTTAAAACTCATATCATTCTGAGTATTGTCACCTTTCTGCTGGGACAATCGTTTATTACTGCTTGTCTTTCCTTATATTCTTTCCTATGAATGAAAAAGCCAATACAAATTATCTCTTCTTTTATTTCTTTGTAATGGCGCCTTTTTACATCAAATTTCATCTGTTAAATCCATGATCACTCCTTATTTAAAAGGCTATAATGGACTGCATTAAAAACGGTATTTTATTTTGTAGGTACCAGACTCCCCCCCCCCCCCCCCAAATATTGACATGCTTTTACAAACATAGTAGGATACACTATATAATTACTTAATTGTTTCGCATATATATTATGTAACGTATTTCTATAATTTCTTGAAAACCTTTTCTATGATTATTTTCCCTGGTATCCTCCTCTACGCTGTGATTCCAATTGAAAATCCGTTACTATAACGAGAACGATTTTAGATTTATTAATAGATGTGATTGCTGATGCAGGTACGATCATCAGTACAGTATAGTAGGTATCACATCCAGAGTAACTATATTGTCGTTTAAAAGAGAAATAATTTTTTAAATTTTTGACTTCTAAGCTCAATTAATTTAATTCCCATTGATATCTAAGCAAGGGTAATTTTAAAAAAATTATATCATAAAAATCATAACAATACTGGCTATCTAACAACAGGTTAAAATAATCATTTCACGGGACATAAACTTACAATGGAGAAAAACAAAAGTAGATATTGAACACATGACACCATCAATAGGTCAAACGGATCTGGTTGAGCTTTCTTTATGAAATCAGTGATAGAAAAACATAAACTAGGAGGATGTACATCTAGTAGTGACTATTTCCTTTTTTTTTTTTTTTTTTTTTTTGTATAATTCAATGTTGATAGGCAGTATATCTTAGAAATACATGTTTGCCAACGGTTATACTTGTATAAGCGGAGGAGCAACTTGGTGGAGTAATGAGAGCTATGAGTATGGAGGAAATGCCCCCTTAAATCTCGATGAGGTCACTGGCAGCAGGGTGACGGATTGGGTTTAAGGCGATGGACTAATTGACCCTTCGGCTTTTACTCCTGATACCTGGCAGTTGGTCGTACCAGAAATAGTATGGACCGGCAGGGGTCACTTGCCTTAGTTAGATAGGTACTGCGCATCAAAAAGGAGCTGGCTATCCTTTAATGTATAAAGCCAATGAATCCTCTATGAATTTAGTCAGTCATGAAAAGAGAAGATGACAATAACCCCAGTCTCCTCCTAACAACTCGCTTGCACACCGGAAACATCTAGTTCTACTGGAAACAGTATTCATGAGAGAGAGAGAGAGAGAGAGAGAGAGAGAGAGAGAGAGAGAGAGAGAGAGAGATTGAGATGGGGGGAGATGAGGTGTAGGAGGCCATTTATCACCGCTGAAATTTTAAATCATGACAGGAAATCAGAGAAATGTTCGTCAAACAACTTAGAATAGAAGGCTATAAAGAGTGAGA
>NC_090747.1:13926077-13951077 GCF_036898095.1 Palaemon carinicauda
AGTAATAGGATGAAGATGAAAAAAATTTCCGATAGATATAGTAGATTTGAGAACAAAGCCCTCAGAATAATTTGGAGAGGTAAATGGCAGGACACGATTAGAAAGGAGACTATAAGAGAGATTACTCCAGTGCCATTTGGCACTGGAGTAATCGAAATCATGATGAGGGATAGATGGAGATTGTTTGGCTTTTCTCACTCGCTAAGAAAGATTAGTTCACAAAACATTCAACAGGGCTCCACGAGGCACTCGAAGAGTTGGAGGATCCATACCAACAAGGCTGAGAACTATGAAGCATGAAGTAGGAGATGATGAATGGAGAAATATTGAAATAACAGTTCAAGTTAGCGACGACTGGCGAAATCTATCCGATGAAGCTCCTTTTTTTTTAAATGATTATAGCTCGCAAATGAATATGGAAGAAGAGATATTTTTCCAAAAAATCTGCGTGGAAAAGTTGCAAACATAACTATAGTTCAAATACAGATCTTTTTGCAGTTCCATCAAGGATGTCGACTAAAAAAAAGAAAGAAGAAGGTGTCTGCAAATCCGTAGCAATTGAGCTAACATAAATTCAACTTACCAGATTTAAAAATGGAAGCAAATTAAGTTAATTTCTAAATTAATCACACATTTTTTCTTTAAAAGTTGTGTAAATATGAGGAACAGATTCCCACATGAAGTAGTAAACTGCAATATTATATAAACATTAATAACCATTTAGACAGATATTCTAATTAAGATGTTCACTTAGATATTAGATGCTATATATTACAGGTAGACTTGATTGTCATCCAGAGTCAGGGAGACGGTGAGTACTAGTTCATTAT
Organism: Palaemon carinicauda; assembly: GCF_036898095.1. Taxonomy (NCBI): domain Eukaryota; kingdom Metazoa; phylum Arthropoda; class Malacostraca; order Decapoda; family Palaemonidae; genus Palaemon; species Palaemon carinicauda. Next base: position 13,926,908 of record NC_090747.1, read on the forward strand.
GAACTACCAAGATACTTAACTAAGTTTTTTGTTCCTTCGACCTATGAAGTGGAAGACTGCCGAGGAAGTCATCTACCATCTTTTTGACGTATTTTGTGACGAAGCTGCTACTCATATACTATAATCTGCTAATGATAGAGATTTTTCAGGTATGGTATGTTAAAATACATTGATATGAGACTTACCTTATCTACATACCTCTGACTTTATTTGGATGATTTTTGTAATTTTAGTGATTTATATGTCTTTAATATCCATTATGTCACAAATGTATGGTCATTGTCCTAGTACTCTCCAATTGAACCTAATCTAACCTAAACTAACATTTAATAAATTTCAAACTTAACCTGATCTAGCTCAACCTTATTTTGCAGCAGCCATTGTCCTGTGGATAGGATGCAAATTAGTCCATGGTAAGCCACGTCATTCTTAGTCGCGAAGTTGTGTTAAAATGACAAACAAGGACGTAGAAGCAATATTGGGCTGCTAAAAAATGTAAGATGAGAAAATGGTCTGACCGACTGCTCTTCGTTCAATGACAGAATAACACAGGGTTTCACGCGTGATTTTGGGAGAATACCGTATGAAGCGACGTTTGGAAAAAAAAAATTAAAGTCATCTTTAAATTACTGTAACAGATCTACCAGAAGACGTCGAAAAAGGATTGGAGATCGAGGAGCAATTTGCTGAAGCCTTAGTAGTTAATAACAGACAGGAAAGTACACCTTCCATGTGCATGGACTGTAGAGGCCCATGCTCTATGGGTGATATCTGCTACTTCTGTGTACGAAAGCAGTGGATTCAAACAGAACGAGATTGAGTTAAAAGAAAACACAACCAAGCAGATAAAGTGCAGCGGGCTTCAAATATACATACACACACATGTGTGTATATATATATATATATATATATATATATATATATATATATATATATATATATATATATATATATATATCGAAAAATTTACTACGTAATTGGGAAATTAATACAAAGAGTAATTTTCTTATTTTCATGAAACCTTCATAAAATTAATAACTTCAAATACTTTAATTAAAAAACAACTAAGAAATTTAATAAGATATAGTAAAATGTTTTCATTTATTGCTGCTCAAATTGAAATCAATGATGTTGTTGCTGTTGTCGAAGATGATCGCCTTAAATGGAGGTCAAAGCGATGGTCAAGCATCTCCAACTTCCAATTACCATTCTCGAGAACCCCTAGATAAGTATAAAATACTAAATATCAGTTACACTTCAAAAGGTAATTTAAACTACCGAAATCATTAATAAATTATTCAAACACAAGGATGCCATTCAAATATATGTATTGTATCAATAATGAATTTCACTTAACACTATCAATATGATAATTACCTAAAGGCAATGGTCCACTTTGCGTATTAAGTATATTACTTGTATACTTTTATAGAGTAAGGCCGAACGAATAACCACCTAAGTAGTAAAAACAACGAATGTAAATAAAAGACTAATTAACATAAAAGTGGTAAATGAGAAAATATCAAAATATGATACAGCACTTATATTATCTAACTAGCACAAGGTAACTGAAGAAAAAAAATTAATCTTTTAACTATGACTGGGAAATTATAATATGGCAGTCCCATAAAAATATAAATGATACAAATATTATCCAAGGGTATATTTATTTGTGGGGGCTAAAAAGGAAAGCAAGGGACTTTCATTACTGAATGAACTATGGATTATAAATCCTAAAATTTAAATGACCATTAAAAAATGATGGCGTACCTCCCAACCCATACTGTCCGTGTATGATGTTTGTAAATGTAACCAATCACAATTGCTGTGTTGGCTCTTGATGCGGCTTCCATGAAGAATGCAACGTAAGATGCGGATCCATGGTACAGATCACTTAATTTTTCACCATGACGATAAAGAAGTAAGCAAATCCAATGGTGTCACTGGTGAAGATGGGTAAGAACTACATTCATTTTCATGAAAAGCAGTCCACATCTCCTTTCTGTAAGAAATGTATAACAAGCAGCAAATCTCTTCACTGACCAAAACCATCTTAATGTTTAACAGGTTATCAAGGAATTGTCATCATTTTATGTGAAAAAAAAAAATTAAATACCAAAAATGCAAATTAAAAACAAAAACAATCATTTACAAACTTACCAAATTACCATATTAAAAAAAAGAAACAGAAAGCAAAAAAATAACTTAGTGTTATTTTTCAATAACACACACACACACACACACACACACACATATATATATATATATATATATATATATATATATATATATATATATATATATATATATATATATATATATAGATAGATAGATATAGATATATATATAGATATATATATATATATATATATATATATATATATATATATATATATATATATATATATATATATATATATATATATATATATATATATATATATATATATATATATATATATATATATATATATATATATCTATCTATCTATATATATATACATATATATATATATATATATATATATATATATATATATATATATATATATATATATATATATATGTATATATAGATATATATATATATATATATATATATATATATATATATATATATATATATATAAATAACGGATTTTGAGCGAAGCGAAAAATCTATTTTTGGGTGAGATGGCCATGTCGTCCTGATGGAAGTTCCTATAGGGTAGCTTCCTAGGGTATATTACAACTACGGCGATATTCCCAGAGAATTTACCTTAAGGTACCAGAATTCTAACTCCTGGAGCGAATATCCCTCCTGAAAGGGATATCGCGACATATCAGAGGACGTATTCTTGACACGCCCCATGGCAATCTGCATCCCGAACAGAGATTTCATCTCGCAGGGGGCGATTGGCAAGAAACGAATTCGGGAAAGAAAAAGGGGGAGCCGCTCCCAAGGCTCCCTATCTTCCGATTCGTATGCGTGCCTGGCGCCAATCCTGGCGCCATCTGTATTCCTTGTAGCGTACACGAGGTGCTACAGATACTGTATGTAGGGAGGGGTCCTACAGCCCTTTCTTAGAAAGGCAAGGGCGGGTCCATCAGGACGACATGGCCATCTCACCCAAAAATAGATTTTTCGCTTCGCTCAAAATCCGTTTTTTGGGCTCAAGCCATGTCGTCCTGATGGAAGTATACCAGAGCATTACTGTATCTGTGGATTCTCAGAACGTGCCGTACTCCCCGTAGGTAATTTTTCCCGGTCGACTAGACCTAGAGACCTAAGATGTTACCGTTATACATCTTTTCAACTAACTATAAACTATGTTAGAGCTTCCTGCCCCCTACAGGGAAGAGTCCTACTAGACTCTGGAAAAGTCTCGAAGAGTACATATACCTATGTATGAATACCAGGCAAGCTAATATAGTGGTCTCGCCCTATATTAAGTAAAGCATAGTTTGTAAAGAACCACTGCGTCAATATGAAATATTGACCAGTAATCCGCACAATACTTGTATTGGACAAAGGTTTATATCCGCATAGGAAGAAACTAATAAAACCGCCCTCGTCCCTTTATGGGACGGAGTCCTCCCATTAGGGGACTACATAAACCAATGCAACATAGCTTGCATAAAAGAACAATTCTATTAGAATTATCCCAGATAAGGTACATAGAATAAATGCTCAATTATACCAATAAATTGACACAGGTGAAAGAGACGCAAGGTTCTCAAGATCAAGTTTATTGACAGACAATAAATAGACAGGTTAACAACAATTATATATATATATATATATATATATATATATATATATATATATATATATATATATATATATATATATATATATATATATATATATATAAAAAGAGAATAACCCAAAACTCTAAGCATAAGTATGATAGTAAACAGAACTTGTTTATCTGAAAGAAAAAACATTAAATGCCACTTTTTTAAGATACCGAGGTATCAAGTCATAAAAGTCTGTATTACAAATCAATCACATTAGCGTTAGAAACGCTCGACACACATGTCTGCACTTATGCTAGGTTCACCTTTGAAAAAAGGAACAGTCTATGTGGGCACTCGGTGCCCTCATTTAGTTTGTAGTACAGTATGTACCTACACACTCACCCTGGACTTAATCGTCCCAATTAAGACCACTGTTCCTCGCAGAGTTAAACAGTAGGGTTAACCACACGACCCACTGCTACCACAGATCTCTTTAGTTCCTCTACTTGCTTCGCATAGTGGCGAAAGAACACTCTGGAAGACTTCCAGCCAGTGTATGAACGGAGATGTTCAAAATCCTTACAATTAAAGAAATTTAGGGATGAGGCAACTTTCCTCGGATCGTGACCTGCGGGTGTACTGTCAGGATCCGCTCTGCGAATAAAATATGTGATTTTCGCTCTGAGTTGATTCAGAGATAAATTTGAGCCTGATGTTTCTCCCCTGAATAGTTGACCACCCATGAAGTCTGAAGTTCTACGAAGATAGACCTTTAGGCATTCTACTGGACATATAGATGCATCTTCTTTCAGAGGGCAGATTCTCCAAGGACCCCACCTGTTGGTGGGTAACTCATTCTTGGCGAGAAACGTAGGATCCGGAAACAGGTTCAGTTCCCCCCCATCCAGGAACTGAACACGACCTGCCTCTCTCGAGAGGGCTACGATCTCACTTACCCTGGCCCCGGACGCGAGTGCAAATAGGAAAATAACTTTTTATGTCAAATCCTTTAATGCACATTCTTCATTGCTCAACAGGGAGGCGAAATGAAGAACTTTGTCTAAAGACCATGAAATGGGCTTTGGAGGTGCTGAAGGTCTGAGCCTAGCGCAGGCTTTCGGAACTTTATTAAAGATCTCGTTACCTAGGTCGATCTGGAAGGCATATAAAATGGGTCTCATCAAAGCAGACTTACACTCTGAAATCGTGTTAGCTGCCAACCCTTGACCATGGAGGTGGATGAAGAAAGATAAGCAGAAGTCTGTCGAGATCTCCTGCGGATTCTTCGCCTTTACAAAGGCCACCCATTTTCTCCAAGATGACTCATATTGCCTTCTAGTCGATTTGCACTTATATTCCTCTGGGAAGTCTATGCTGGCTTTCGAAATCCCGAAACGCTTTCTCACCGCAAGGGAGAGAAAATCATGAGCTGCAGGGTCCGGGTTTTCTGTAATGAAGCGCAGACAGTCGACTTCTGGACTCGCTGGGTCAGAACTGGATGTGGTAGCGGCACAAACTTCAGCTGTAGTTCCAACGCCAAGGGGAACCACATGCTGTTCGGCCACTTGTGGGCCACTATTGCCGCTACCCCCTTGAAGGATCTCAGTTTGTTGAGGACCCTCAACAGAAAGTTGTGAGGGGGGAACAGATAAATCTTGGACCATCTGTTCCAGTCGAGGGACATCGCGTCCACTGCTTCCGCTAAGGGGTCCTCGTACGGGGACACGTACAGGGGCAACTTCTTGTTGTCTTTCGTCGCAAAGAGCTCTATCTGCAGTTCTGGGACTTGATTCAGAATGCAGGAGAATGATCCTGCGTCTAAGGACCATTCCGACTCTATCGGTGTGAACCTGGATAGAGCGTCCGCTGTCACGTTGCGGACTCCTTGAAGGTGAACTGCCGACAGGTACCACTTCTTCTTTTCCGCCAATCGGAAAATGGCCAACATCACCTGGTTGAGAGGTGGTGACCTCGACCCTTGTCGATTCAAGCATCTCACAACCACCTCGCTGTCCAACACCAATCTTATGTGGATCGAGTGACGCGGGGAGACTTTCTTTAAGGTAAGGAGCACTGCCATAGCTTCTAGAAAGTTTATGTGAAAGGTCCTGAATAGCTTGGACCAAGTCCCCTGGACTTTTTTCCGATGAGAGTGACCTCCCCATCCCTCCTTCGAGGCGTCTGAGTGAATCGTCACCGACGGGGGAGGTGGCTGAAGAAGAACCGACTTCTTTAGATGTCTGGCTTGGGACCAAGGCCTGAGAAGAGTACGTAGCCGAGGCGGCACTGGTCTCCTCAGATCTCTTCGCGCGTTTGATGCATACCTTCTCCAAACTCCGGTTGCCTCCTTTAGCTGTGCTCTTAGCACTGGGTCTGTCACCGAAGCAAACTGGAGAGAGCCTAGTACCCTCTCCTGTTCGCGTCTTGATATCCTTTCGGAATCTAGAAGTCTCTTGACAGAACCCGCTATCTCCTTCCTTTTCTTCGCCGGGATGGAGAAACAGTGTGACAAAAGGTCCCAGTGGATTCCCAGCCACTGGAACTTTTGAGATGGAGAAAGTCGAGACTTTTTTCTGTTGATCTTGAAGCCTAGGTACTCTAGGAACTGGATCACCTGACTGGAAGCTTGCAAGCATTCTGTCTCGGATGCTGCCCACACCAGCCAGTCGTCCAGGTAGGCTACTACCTGAATTCCCTTTAGGCGTAATTGTTTGAGAGCTGCGCTCATCAGCTTCGTGAAAATCCTTGGGGCTATGTTTAGCCCGAATGGCATGGCTCTGAAGGCATATAGTCTCCGTTGTAGCCTGAATCCTAGGTAGGGGGAGAGTCGACGGCTGATTGGAATGTGCCAATAGGCGTCTGACAAGTCTATAGAGATGAGTATGCCCTCTTGGGCAGTAAGGTCCTTATGTGTTGCAGTGTTAGCATTTTGAATTTGCAATTCACTATGAACTTGTTGAGTGGCGACAAGTCCAGAATAACTCTGAGCTTTTCCGAGTCTTTCTTGGGAACACAAAACAGCCTCCCTTGGAATTTGATGGACTTCACCTTTCGGATCACCTTTTTCTCCAACAGTTCTTGAACGTACTCCTCCAGAACGGGGGTGAAGTGTTGGAAAAACCAAAGGCACGGGGGTGGAGTGCTGTACCAGCTCCAGCCCAGTCCATTCTTGAGTAGGCTGTGGGCCCCGGGATCGAAGGTCCAACGATCCCAAAATTTCATCAGTCTCCCTCCTACCGGTATCACCTCACTTGGACTGCCGTCCTGAGGTCTTGCCTCCCTGACCACGACCACCCCTGAATCCCCTTCCCCTTGAGGGGCGCCTAGACGAGCCTCTGGCTGCTCCTCTAGGCTTTGCTCGAAAGGAAGAAGACTGTCCTTCGAACGTTGGGGTGAATGCCGTGGACTGACCCGGCACAGCCTGGGGTACCCACTGAAAAGTGGTCGGGGTTTGTGCCACCATCTGGGGCACTGGAGGCAATGGCAATTGCAGTTGCTGTTGCTGTCTAGAGGGCTTGGCTGGCCGAGACGGTAGCCTAGTCCTCATATTCTTCCTCTTCGGTTGAGGACCCTCATCCGGGGAAGACTTTCTTTTGATAGCCATGCCCCACTTCTGGAGAAGGTTTCTATTCTCCAAGGCGGCCTTATCAACAACTTCTTTGACCACATCGGTAGGGAAAAGGTCTTTTCCCCAAATGTTGGAGGAGATTAACTTCCTTGGCTCGTGCCTTACCGTAGCCGAGGTGAACACGAACTCCCTACAAGCTCTCCTCGCCTTGACGAAGCCATAAAGGTCCTTCGTCACTGTGGCTAGGTGAGTCTTAGCCACCACCATGAACATTTCATGGACCTTGGGGTCACTTGCCATCGTCTCAAGAGTAGTCTGAAGAGACATTGAGGCAGCCAGTCTTTCTTTTGTCTCGAACTCTCTTCGTAAAAGAAAGTCAGACAGCTTGGGGAGGTCCTCGCCGAATTGCCGTCCGGCAATATCAGCCTCCAACTTTCCCACTGAGAACGTCAGATGGACGTCCTTCCAGTCTTTGTGGTCCATAGGCAGGGCCAGCGACAAGGGTTTACACTCCTCCAGGGAGGGGCAAGGCTTGCTGGCCTCGACTGCCTTTAGGACAGCCGCAAACCCTTTCTGTAAAAAGGGGAAGGCTCTAGCAGGAGAGGACACAAAGGAAGGGAGCTTCTTGCTCAATGCAGCTACCTTCGAGTTAGAGAAGCCCCTCTCCTTCATCGAGGATGAAAGTAGAGCTTGAGCCTTAGCGTGGTCCATGACTATGACCTCCTTCGGCTCTGTCTCCTCCCTTGAAGCTGGTTCTTTTCTCAGCCGGACATAGCAGTCCGGATATGATGCCTTGCTGGGCCAGAATTCCACCTCCTCTAGGGGAACTGAACCCAGCTTATCCGAGATGACGATCTTTCCAGTCGTCATCGGCATGTGCTCAGCATACTTCCATGGGTTAGCATCTGAGCACAAGGGAAGGTCTTTCATATTGAGCCTTTTCCGGGGCCCATGTGATTCTGCAAGGCACTGCATCCGCAGTTCCATAGCAGCCGCCTTCTCCTGATTCTCCTTCTGCATTTGTTGGATCATTCCAACAATCGAAGAGAGGGCCTGTCCCAGCTCTACTGGGAGACCGGCCGATGTTGAGGGAATAGGCTCCGGAATCTGAACCGGCGTAGCCGACACCTTGTCGACCTCTTCCTCTACGACGTCCGGGGCTTGAACTTCATCCTGACCTTCTGCCAGGAGGTCTTCTTCCAAACGCTCGTCCACGTCAGACATCCTGTCATCTAACTGGATGTCTTGCATCGCGACCGCGACTTCAGCATCCACCTGGATCTGACCTTGGGGGATCTCCTCTTGAGGCTGGGGAATCACTACATCAGCTGATGCCTTAGGGAAAAGATACGCCCTCATCTTCTCACTTGGAAGATAAGGGCCAGAGGTGTTCTTTTGGAAGCCTCTTACCCAGGTACGAAGCTTCTCCCTTGCTATATCCCTTGATTCCGCCGTCCTAGGGGAATCAAAAGCCTCAGTAATCAGATTAGTGCACACAGTACATACCTAAGGGTCCCAATACTGGAGATCATCCTTGGAGACAGCGCATGCTACGTGTCTCCTACAAAACTCATGTCAGCAGAGGTACTTGCTGCGGACGTTGCAGAAAACATTTCCGCACTTCGGAGGGTCCTCGTGTAAAGAGAAGAAATTTCCATGAGTATCAAGTGAACTATGTATCACTGGATATGCATAGTATAGCATAACAATTCATAAAGGAAAGACACACACTTGTGTTTCCCTCACAACCCATTGTTGCAGCCTTCCAGATAATAAAATCAAATGGTTAATCTCTTCTAGAGTAACCAATGCAAGGTTTCCAGAGGAAACAGGTGAAGCTCACACCTAAGCAATGATTTTAAAATCCTGGATAATAGACAGGAAAGAACTCACTTTCCTATCTGTAGGGCAACAGCAAAGGAATGTGCAAGAAAACACAAAAGTGTTAGAACAAACAGTGCTGTACCAAAACCCATACCATAGTTTTCTTCTTACTGTATATGTTATACTGAAGAATACTAGTACAGTATAGGAGGATACGTGCCGGCCGGCACACACCATAACTAGCTTTAAAGTATACTACTTAACAGCTATAAGGCGGCAGAACTCTGGTTCAAATGCATGTGCCGACCGGCAGCAACTGCCGGCCGGCAACAGCCAATGTCGGCCGGCAACTACACAAGGTAGTACCCAGCTGCCGGCCACACTCTTGGTGACCGGCAGACAAGGGCTGACATTAGCCGGCCGGCAAAGGTACAAGACCGATGCCAGCCGGCAGCAAAAGAACCAGAGGACTACACCTGCCCGGCTGCCTGCCTCATAGGCCGGCAGCCGGGTCGGGTACAGCACTAGAAGAAAAATAGAATGGATGCCGGGATAAGAGTGTACACTACCTCCAAGCCCGGCAATCCGAAAGAGTGCATATAAGGAAGGGGAGAATCTAATTCAGGCTTCCTGACCAATGCCGTCTGGCTCTACAGGCAGGCATGGATGAGGGACCAAGGGAGGTCCGGGCAGCACTCAAAATATAAGACCCTTGCCGGCCGGCAGCTCTGCCGGCCGGCAAGGGGCTGAGTCAATTCCATATCCTAACCTATACTAGGTCCAGATGTAGAACGACGTACAGTACTGTAATGGCTAGGCCATTACGGGATAGAGGGGGAAGGGACAAGAGGGTCCTACCAACCTTGCTTTAGTGACGGATCACCTGCAGCCAAGAAACTTATCTTAGCCTAAGGGAGATCTAAGGGGGGAGGCCAGCAATACTTGCCAGCTCCCAGAGCACCAAAGCAAGGAAGGTGTTGCTACTCCCAGGGAAAGAAACTTATCCTCCCCCGAGGACGGCAACAAGGACTAGTCTGGTAGATCACAAAAGAAGGAATCATATCCACAGAAACCTTCGGTAGTGACCTCAAGAGGCTAAGCCACCTTTGTCTGTGTCAGGCCAGCGAGGGAGACTCTACCCCAAGCCAGACAAACACAGACTCAGACTAAAAAACTCTGTTGTTCTGTCCCTCTTTGAACCAGACTTACTGGAACAGGAAGGTACAGTAACACCACAGTATAGTTTTATCGAAAATTAATTCGGAAAAAACCACTTAGGGATAAGCCCAAGGCTTAAACAGAGGGAAAGGGATTGCATACCTTCTCCGAAGAAAAGAAAGCAACCGGGGAGTATGAGAAAGTATACCAAGGCTCCATAAGCAACTTAGCCTAGGCACCAAGAGAATCGATTACCTAAATCACCGAAACTCACTCGTATACTATCTTGGAAATATTCCACACAATCTTAAATGTATAAAACATAGCCTAAAGCTTCAATAAAATTTTAATTACACTCGGAAAAACCAAAATCATGCATGAAGTACTAAGACCAAACGACTAGGCTACATGGCCTAGCGTAGGCCAGAATGGCGAATACTTCGCCAAAATAATACTAAGCACGAAAGGAAATCCTATGTAATGCTAAATAGCTAAAATTTATTAAAGCAAAATAACCGGGAATGTCGCTCTGACTAACTAAACTTATACCTAGCGAGCGACAGCGTGCATAACACCTCCGGTAGGCTACGGCTCTTGTATCAAAGATTAATCCTATTAATCACTCAAAATTTTACCAAGAGCCTACATTTATACATAAAAGACATTGTACTCAACTTATCAGAGGCCGACGAAGACGGAGAAGCCATGAAAAGTAGAATAAATCCAAGATTTGTGAGAAACACAGGAAAAAACACCAAGTTGTTAAGCTACGCAAAAAGGAATACAGATGGCGCCAGGATTGGCGCCAGGCACGCATACGAATCGGAAGATAGGGAGCCTTGGGAACGGCTCCCCCTTTTTCTTTCCCGAATTCGTTTCTTGCCAATCGCCCCCTGTGAGATGAAATCTCTGTTCGGGATGCAGATTGCCATGTGGCGTGTCAAGAATACGTCCTCTGATATGTCGCGATATCCCTTTCAGGAGGGATATTCGCTCCAGGAATTAGAATTCTGGTACCTTAAGGTAAATTCTCTGGGAATATCGCCGTAGTTGTAATATACCCTAGGAAGCTACCCTATAGGAACTTCCATCAGGACGACATGGCTTGAGCCCAAAAATATATATATATACATATGCATATATACATATATATATATATATATATATATATATTTTTGGGCTCAAGCCATGTCGTCCTGATGGAAGTTCCTTAAAGGCAGCTTCCTAGGGTATATTACAACTACGGCGATATTCCCAGAGAATTTACCTTCAGGTACCCAGAATTCTAACTCCTGGAGCGAGTATCCCTAAAAAGACCTTAGGGATATCGTAAATATCAGTGGACGTATTCTTGACACGCCTCATAGCAATCTATACCCCGAATAGAGTTAACACTTCGTAGGGGTCAAATGGCAAGAAAACGAAAACGATAAGAAAGGGGGGAGCCGTTCGTAAGGCATCTCTCCTCCCCGTTTCGAAAGCGTGCCCTGCGCCGCTCACGGCGCCATCTGTATTCCTTTTTGCGTAGCTCTACGACTCGGTGTTTCATTCCCTGTTTTCTACCTAATCTTGGAATTTCTCTTGTGATAATGCTTTCTCCAACTTCTTCTGCCTCGGATAAGTTGAGTATTATTTCCTTTATGTATAAATGTAGGCTCTTGGTTAAAATTAAAGTAATTAAAAGAGTTATCTTTGATACAAGAGCTGTTGCCTGCTGGAGGCATCATGGATGCTGTCGCTCGCTAGAATAGGAATTATTTGTTAGCAAGAGCGACGTTCCCAGCCCCTTTGCGCTTAAATATTAGCTACTTAGCTTATTTAGGAATTCTGTTATGATGCGTTAGTAGTGTGCCTGGCGAAGTTTTGCCTAGGCTGCCAACACTAGTTTTCGTAGGCTAGCGGTTGGCCTATGTACTTCCTGCATGATAATTAGTCTTCCAAGTGTGATTTTATTGTTTTAAGCGTTAGGCAACGTTATACATATTAGCCCTTTTTCGAGTACTTTCCAAGATAGTATTGGTGGGAGTTTCGGTGAATTAGGTAATCGATTCTCTTAGTGCCTAGGCTAGGTTGTCTTAGGTCATTATAATATTATCTGTGTCCCCGTTTGCTCCCTTCTCTTCGGGGAAGGGGCAAACCCTTTCCCTCTGTTTAAGCCCTAGGCTTAACTCTAGTGGTTTGTTTGAATTAATTTTCAATTATATCTATGCTGGAGTAGTACTGTACCTTCCCGTTCCATCTGAATTGGTTCAGAGGGGGACAGTACAACAGTGTTTAGTCTGAGCCCGGGTTTGTCTGGCATGGGGCAGAGTCTCCCTTGCTGATTGACTCGGGCATTAAGGGTTATCCCCTTGGTCCACCTTGTTGGGTTCCAGTAGTGATCCCTTCACTCGGTGACTCATCAGACTGTCCTCTTGCCGTTCCGGTCTCGGGATATGTTCCCTTTCCTGGAAGAGCAATTCCTTCCTTGCCGTGGTTTTAGGGAGGCAGCCAGTAGTGCCGGCCTCCCTCTCGGGTCTTTCTCTGACTGAGATGAACTGTTTTAGTTGGGAATGACCCTTAACCAAGGCAAGGTTGGATAGGACCCTCTGTCCTTCCCTTCTATTTTCCGTTCCTTGTGTCAGTCGTCCGCATCCTTACCTAGCCTAGGTTAGGATGAGGAACTGACGTGGTCTCCTGTCGGCCGGCAGAGTGTGCCGACCGGCAGAGACCATTCCTTCGAGTGCTGCCCGGTCCTTTCTTGGTCCCTCCATCGCTGCCGTCTGTAGATTCAGTAGGCAGCGGTTAGGAAGCTTGACTTAGTGTCTCCCCTTCCTTTCGGCACTCTTTCGGGTGCCGGGCTCAGAGACTCATAGTCTCTTAACCCGGCACTCATTCTGTTGTCTTCGTATGTGTTGTCCTTGCCGTCTGCCGCCCTACAGGCCGGCCGTCGGTGGGGAGGGGTGTTCTCCAGTTCTCTTGCTGTCGGTCGGCGATGGTTATATACCTTTGCCGGCCGGTCTCTTGCTCATCTGCCGGCCACTACAAGTGGGGCCGGCAGCCGAGCGCTGCCTAGTGTGGGGGCCAGCCGGCAGGGTTTGTTTACTGCTGCCGGCCGGCCTGCGACACTGCCCAGTGAGCCGGCCACTAAGAATGATGGCCGGCAACGCAGTGCAAACCGGGTGGCTGCGGACCGGCAACCACTGCCGGCCGGTTCAGGCATGGGATCTGGAGTTCTCCCCAATAAGGGTGATCTGATGTTGTGTACTTGAGATCTACCTTTCGAAAAACGGGGGGGGGGGGGGTGCTGACCGGCAATAGCCGGCTGGCACACCACCCTCAGGTACTGTATCAGTCCTCTCTTGGTGGTATATTCAACCAAGGGAGTTCATGATGTAGTAGGTTACAACACTGTCTTTTCTATCTTACTTGTGTTACTGGTGCAATCACTTGGTGTCGCCTTACAAGGATAAAAGATAATTCTTTTATCCCTGGCCGGAATGGTAATATTTTACCTTAGGTGTGAGCTACACCTAATTTCCTTTGGAAATACGTTCTCTGGTTATTCTAGTAAAGACTAACTATGTGACTTTGGCTGGTGGGCTTCCACAGGTGTTTGTGTGGGTTTCACAAGTAGGTGTCTTTCCCTTATTCTTGTTGAATACTCATTTGTTACATGTGAATTGAAATTCACTTGATATTCATGGAAATTTTTCTTCTTTTACAGGAGGAGCATCCGAAGTGTGATAGTGTCTTCTGCAATGTCCGCAGTAAGAACTTTTGCGGACATGTCTCGTGTAGGAGGCACGCGGCTTGTGCAGCCTCCAATGATGACCATCGTTACTGGGATCCGCAGGTATGTGCTGTATGTACTAACCTGCTATCAGAGGCTTTTGAATCCCCTAGGTCGGCGGAGTCAAGAGATGCAGCGAGGGAGAGGCTTCGCTTATGGGTAAGGGGTTTTCAGAAAAACACCACTGGACCTTATCTTCCTAACGAGAAGATGAGGGCATACCTTTTTCCCAAGGCTTCCCCTGATGCTGTTGTTCCCCAGCCTCGGCCGGAGATCCCTCTGGTCCAGATTCCAGTGGAGGAGGATGTCGCTGATGCCATGCAGGACATCCAGTTGGACGACAAGATGTCCGACTTGTCCGATCGTGCGGAGCAGGATCTCCTCGCAGAGGGCGAGGAGGAGGATCGAGATCCTATTGCCGTGGAGGAAGAGGTTCCCGTATCATCAGACGTGCCGGTTCAGGTCTCTGAACCTATCCCCTCTACCTCGTCCGCTCTTCCAGCAGAGCTAGGACAGGCTCTCTCTTCCATCGTTGGTATGATCCAACAGATGCAGAGGGAGAATAATCAGAAGGCCGCTACTTTGGAGCTCCAGATGCAGAAGATCACAGCATCACGTGGACCTCCAAAGAAGCTCAACGTTAAGGACCTTCCTCTGTGCTCGGATGCCAACCCGTGGAGATATGCCGAGCACATGCCGATGACGATTGGGAAGATCGTCATGTCGGAGAAACTGGGCTCAGTTCCCCTTGAGGAGGTGGAATTCTGGCCCAGTAGAGGGGCCTACCCGGACTGTTATGTCCGTTTGAAGAAGGAGCCGGCCTCGAAGGAGGAGACGGAACCAAAGGAGGTGATTATCCTGGATCACTCCAAGGCTCAAGCCACTTTAACAGCTGCTTTGAAGGAGAGGGGGTTCTCAAACTCAAAAGTTGCCGCTTTGAGTAAGAAGCACCCCTCCTTTGTATCCTCCCCGGCTAGGGCCTTCCCCTTTATGCAAAAGGGGTTTGCGGCCGTCATGAAGGCAGTTGAAGCTGGCAAGCCGTGTCCGTCTTTGGAGGAATGTAAACCTCTATCGTTGGCATTGCCGCTGGACAATAAGGACTGGAAGGAGGTGCACCTTACTTTCTCGGTTGGGAAGTTGGACGCCGACATTGCAGGTCAGCAGTTCGGCGAAAACCTTCCCAAGTTGTCGGAATTCCTTCTTCGGAGGGAATTGGACACAAAGGAGCGCCTGGCAGCCTCGATGTCTCTCCAGACCAACATGGAGACGATGGCTAGCGACCCCAAGATGCCAGAGATGTTCATGGTAATGGCCAAAATTCATCTGGCCACAGTAACCAAGGACCTCTATTGCTTTGTCAAAGCAAGGAGGGCCTGTAGGGAGTTTGTGTTCGCCTCGGCCACAGTGAGGCATGAACCCAAGAGGCTAATTTCATCCAGCATCTGGGGTAAAGATCTCTTTCCCAAGGACGTGGTCAAAGAGATCGTGGACAAGGCAGCCACTGAGAACCGCAATCTTCTCCTGAAGTGGGGCCTGTCCCTTAAGAGGAAGTCTTCTCCGGATGAGGGCCCTCAGCCGAAAGGAAAGGCGAAGAAGTCAAGGTTTTCCTCCCGTCCAGCCAAGTCCTTCAAACCGCAAAGACAACAGCAGCAGCAGCCAGCTTTGCCTCCGGTACCACAACTGGTAGCCCAGACCCCGACCACCTTCCAATGGGTACCCCAAGCCTATGTATATTAATCGGGGATATCTATAATAGCCTATTCCTTAATGCAAAGCCTTGTTACACTGGTTTATACTTTCCTTAGCATAAAGGACTCCACCCCTTTCTGAGGACGGTGGTAGCAGCAACTTTAATCCTACGCAGATATAACCTTTTGTCTAATTTTACTTCGACCAGGGTACTGGTCGGGACTTTTCCTTTGGATACTGTAGTCCCGTAAGACTTCGCTTTACTTCATATAGAGTGAGACCACTATATGGTACTGGCTGGCGAGTGATTCATACATAGGTATATGTACTCTTCGTTCGTTTCTAGAGTCTAGTAGGACTCCTCCCTGTAGGGGGCAGGAAGCGCTTTCATGGCTTATGATTAGTGAAAAGATGTATAACGGTAACATCTTAGGTCTGTCAGTCGAGTTGACTAAGAAACATTCTTGAGGAGTACGGCACGTATTGAGAATCCACAGATACAGTAATGCTCTGGTATACTTCCATCAGGACGACATGGCTTGAGCCCAAAAAACGGATTTTGAGCGAAGCGAAAAATCTATTTTTGGGTAAGATAGCCATGTCGTCCTGATGGACCCGCCCTGCTCCTTTTCAAAAAAAAAAAAAAAATAAAGAGTGAAAAGGATTGTAGGACCCCTCCCTACATACAGTATCTGTAGCACCTCGTGTATCGCTACAAGGAATACAGATGGCGCCGAGAGCGGCGCAGGGCACGCTTTCGAAACGGGGAGGAGAGATGCCTTACGAACGGCTCCCCCCTTTCTTATCGTTTTCGTTTTCTTGCCATTTGACCCCTACGAAGTGTTAACTCTATTCGGGGTATAGATTGCTATGAGGCGTGTCAAGAATACGTCCACTGATATTTACGATATCCCTAAGGTCTTTTTAGGGATACTCGCTCCAGGAGTTAGAATTCTGGGTACCTGAAGGTAAATTCTCTGGGAATATCGCCGTAGTTGTAATATACCCTAGGAAGCTGCCTTTAAGGAACTTCCATCAGGACGACATGGCTATCTTACCCAAAAATAGATTTTTCGCTTCGCTCAAAATCCGTTATATATATATATATATATATATATATATATATATATATATATATATATATATATATATATATATATATATATATATATATATATATATGCATATGCATATATATATATATATATATATATATATATATATATATATATATATATATATATATATATATACAAATAATTTATCGTAAACCAAAATTGGAGAAGTTGAAAGTGATTTCTTTTGTTGTTAAATATAATAAATATCAAACCTCTTAAATATTATTCGTAATATTATTTTTCTCATGTTCAAGTGTAGAGCGGGGCTGACTTTAGTTCCTCTAAACAATCTTGTTATTAGTGATCTGTCGCCTAGTATTGTTTTTAAGGTGAACTGCTTGTTTACGCTGTTGTCCGAGAGCTGGAAGTTTTTGTCGAGGTGATCGGAGTTTCCAAGTCAGTTCTCAGACAAATTCCTTCTTGTATGGTGGACGTTTTTACAACTCTCGGTCATGGAAGGATAAACCCCTAGTGACACCGACACTATTCCACTTTAGGGGGCAGCAGGAGCAACAGTAATTCAGTGAACGGCAGGAGTATTGAGGTGAGTCAGCCTTTTCACATCTGAACATGAGTTGATTTGATACCCTGGCCATAATGATTTAATACATTGGATTAAGTTAGTTCCCTTCTCAAGACCTTGTTAAAAATAAATCTCGGGATCAAAAGAAATGACTATTCTTTCCAATTTTGTTTTTGGTTTTCTTTTTTATACCGTTAAAAGTTTTGTTTTTACAGTGGATTACCACTTTTATTGAAAATTCATTGTTATTCGTGGATTACCACATTAGGCTATTAGCCACAGAGTTTCGTTTTGGTGGATTACCACAGTTTATGAACAATATGTTTGTGTTTTTAAAATTACAAAATCGAATTCCATCGAAGGTAATTTTAGTGAACGGATTCCCGTTTTGAGTTTTGTTTTTGTTAATCCGGATTCCCGTAAGTAATTTAGTTTCCCTTTTACCTGACCAGTTTTACAGGGAGTGTTTTTTGTTTTTCAGATCCTGAGAGACATGATAGTCATTGGTAGGGGCTTGCTTCATACGGTTGTTTTCCGGTGAAGTAAGTTACTAACTTGAGGGAGGCAGGACAGCAATTAATCGTCTCGGTTGTCTCGACCAGTAAATTTTATCAAAAATATTAATTAAATTAATATAACTGGACTTTAAAAAACTTCTCGCTTCATTTACCTCATTTTATTTGTTTTTTACCTTGCCATTGATAAAATATTGTGTATGGAACCCCTGGGGGGACTTGAGAAGAAATTGCTGCCTGCTGCCCTTCCTTCGGTGTTGTTTAGTGTCGGTATCTTTGAGCATATTTTGTTAAAGGTTACATGAAAATCGGTGTTTTAGGCCATAGTTACGTTCGGGACTTGAAGCAGTTAGGTTATTCGTGTTTGACATACGGTGATCTTAAAGTGCCTGTTGAATTTTTTGCATTTCCTGGATTCGGATGTAGGAACTTTATACTTAATCCGAAGTTGTTGGACGATTTGGCTGAATATAATCCAGAAGTGACCGTTGTATTTTTGGGTGGAAACGATATGAGGGAGAATGTGGATTTGAATATTGTTAAAGCAGAGTGTGAACGTTTTTTTTTTTGCTATTTTGAGATTAAGGTTACCAAATTCACTATTTGTTGTTGCTCACGTTGAAATTCGCCACTTGAAACGTACTAATAGACACGGCACCCCTTCTGCAGATTTGTATAAGAAATTAGCTAGAAATTTTAATAAGTGGTTAGACCGTCAACCCTTTAAATATAAAACTTTGTTGATTAACGGTTCGTCAAAACTCGATGACCCTTGCTATTTTAAAGCTGACGGCATTCATTTAAATAGAGGGGGTTTAGACTGTCTGTTTCAGTGGATTTATAATTGTTTATCAGACATTGTAAAAGCAAATTCCTAATTAAACATGACGTCTGAATTAAAGTTGTTGATTAATTCCCGAAAATATATTCGCAAGTTAGTAACTGAATGTTATAATAAAAGGACTAATTATTGTCAGTTAACTGAATTGGAAAAGAATAAGATTAAGTCAGAGTTACAAGATCATTTAGAATCGCTTAAGAAGTATAATAGTGAAATTCAATGGCTCAAATGGTCTGAAGAGGAGGATGAAACATGGCTAAATGCTGAACTTGATTCCTGTGAAAGTTATGTTGTTAAAATTCGGGAATGTACTGCTGAGCTTACACGAAATGTTTTCCCTTCTAATGTTAGTGTTGATACTGCCCGAAGTTTGTTGAGGAGTCCCACTGCTCCGCTTCCAGAATTTCGTAGCCAAGAAGGGGAGGATCTATTGAAGTTTTTTAAAGATTTTGAAGACATAACGTCTATGTTCAAATATTCAGAATATGAATAATTTATTCTGTTAAAGCAGCAAATCAGTGGAAGGGCCTTAGTACTTTTAGAATCATTAGAATCGGACAAGAAGGGTTATGTTCATGCCAAGAAATTACTAACAGAGGCCCTAGCTTCTAAAGACCTCAGAATTTTTAATACCATCAAAAAAATCTCGGAAATCAATATGAAATTGGAAAGTGACCCATTTGAATATATTTCACAGATAAGAAATCTAACTCAAGCAGGTGAAAGTTTGTCTCTGTTACGTGAGGATTTTTTGAGGTATTTTTTCTGGCAGGGCTTAGATAATCGTTTTAAAGTACACTTAACCCAGATTACTAATTCATCAAGGCCAACACTAAAGGAAATTAATGATAATTTCTTTGAGGCCTGTGAAAGATTTAATGAGCAAAGTAAGAGGTCTAATGTAGGAAACAAATTCCATGATAATCATAATCATAGGAAGAATAGTGCAAGTTATGCTGCTAGTGTTAGTTCCCTAAGGAAACCGTCAAATTTCTTTCCTTGTGTCTTGTGTACCACAGAAGGCAAACCTGCCTCGCATCCTATTTATAAATGTGAAATTTTTTCGGATGTTACCACTAAGCTTGACAAAATTCAATCTTTAAATGGGTGTTGTAAGTGTGCAAGCTTGAGTCACACTACTGACAAATGTAACTTTAAATTTAAGATGAAATGTAAGTTTTGTAAAGCATGGCACTTTAGTTTCCTCTGTAAGAATAGTAAAAAATCAGCATCTGCTAATGATAATAGAAAATCTGAATCTCCTAAGACTTCCTCGAAAAAGGATAATAAGAATTCGTCCATGGAATCTAATAATAACGTAGTTATAATGGAGGCTCTTAAAAGTAATTTGGACTGTGATTCCAGCATTCTCCCTACCTTTTCTTGTAGCATCCAAAACAGAAGCATAAGAGCATTGAAGGATGATGGAAGTCAATTAAATCTGATCAGTGAGGAACTAGCCAATGCTTTGGATTTAAAGGTATTACAAGCCAAGGTTGAATTGAGAATAAATGGTATTAATGTTTCTCAGAAATATGCCTCAAAACTAGTGGAATTTGAAATAATAATTGGTAATGCTATTCACAAAATAGAGGCATTATGTATCCCATCTATTAACATAAAGTTGAAATTAAAAGGTTTGGGCAAAGTGGTTTACGGTTTCCAGACGAAAGGGTATGTGTTAGTTGATGAGTTCCTAACGCCTAATAGTGATTGCATTGAAAATATTGATTTGATTTTGGGAACTAAATCAGGATATTGTTTACCACTCACAGAAGTAGTTTTTGGTAGGAATAGCAGGTCTATGTATGCTATGACCCCGTTTGGTGTCCTTCTTAAAGGTGAAATTGACACCTTATTGAAGGATATTCCTTATCTACATCCATCCTCCTCGGTTATAAATTGTCATCAATATGTTACTGGTTTGGGTGTAAAGATAGATAAGCCGTTTTCTCTGGATAAGTGTGAAGTTGATTATCCTATTAAGGTTTCAGAATTCAGTGTAATCGATGAAAAAGGCAATGTAATTCGTTCAGAGTTAGATAAAGCCACAGATGATGTGCTTGCCAGTATTTGTAATAAATATATTCACTTGGACAATGAGGTTTATGATTTGGAGAATTCAGAGCTGCATGATCAGCTTGTCAAATATTGTTTGGATCACACTATTCAGAATGAGGAGGGTAGATTAGTTATGCCACTTTTGTGGAATGCAAAAGTATCTCATATGCTTGGTAGAAATTTTCATTTGGCTAAAGTTATTTTGGAATCTAATCTTAAAAAACTAAAGAGAAATCCATCTCATTTACAGTTAATGAATGAAGCCCTAAAAGAACAGGAAAGGGTTGGAATAATAGAAAGGATTCCTAATCTTGACCAGTTTGTACATGAACACCCAGAACACTCTTTTTTGCCTCATATGGGTGTGTTCAATTTGAATCGTGAAACTACCAAATGTAGAGTTGTGTTTCTATCAAACTTGTGTGAAAGAAACTCTACCAAGGGTCAGACAATAAGTCATAACCAGGCCATACATGCAGGTCCATGCCTAAATCAGAAACTTTCTTCATCATTATTACATTTAAGGTTTGATAAATTGTTAGTATGCTTTGATCTATGTAAGGCCTTTAACCAGATTGCATTAAGTGATGTTGATGCTAACAGACTCTGTTTTTTATGGTATAAAAATGTTGAGAAGGGAGATTTTACCATTGTTGCATATCGGAATGTTAGGTTGAGCTTCGGCTTAAGATGTTCCCCAACTTTGTTGATGCTCGGTCTTTACAAGATTTTGATTTTAGATGCTGAGCATGATGAAAACCAGTTGAAGGAGTTGAAAAGGTGCATTTATTCTTTGTCTTATATGGACAATTGTGCTTTTAGTGCAAATGAAATTGAAAATCTGCACTGGGCATATTCTGTGGTAGGATCTATATTTTCTCCTTATGGTTTTGATTTACAACAGTTCGTTACTAATGACAGGTCCCTACAGGGAGAAATAGATTCCTGCACAGGTTCTGAAATGGCAGAGGTTGTTAAACTTCTTGGTATGCAGTGGAATCGAACACTTGATTGTCTGTTAGCAAATAAATTTCAGTTGAATGGTAAGGCTAAAACTAAGAGGGAAATTTTAAGTACCATTGCCTCTCACTTTGATCTTTTTGGTATTACTGGTCCCATCCTAAATCGAAGCAGATTATTTCTTCATGGTCTTCAGTGTGATAGAAATTTAGGATGGGACGATCAATTATCACCAGAGTTACGTAAAGAATGGCATAATATTGCTAATCAGGCCAATTCTGCTCCTGATATTGCTATTGATAGATTTGTTGGACATAGGGATGGAAAATTTCATTTGGCTGCTTGCTGTGATAGCTCTAAATTACTATATGGTGTTGTTGTGTACATCATTGATATTGATTCTATGTCGTCAAGTTTTGTGATGGCAAAAAATCGTATGATAAATAGGCAGTTGGAAAGTAAAAGCATTCCATCTTTGGAGATGCAGGGAGTAGCCTTTGCAACAGAAGTGGTTTTAGATTTGTATAATGAATTAGCTGGACCATTATGCATCAATCCTTTAAATGTTGTTGGCCTTCATGTGTTTTCAGATAGTCAGGTAGCGCTCTCTTGGTTGAATTCGTCTACTAATAAATTGTCAAAAATGCAGAAACGATCAGTTTTTGTGATGAATCGAATTCAGCATGTAGAGAACTTATGTGCAAAACACCCCGTCCATTTTGCTTTTGTTGGAGGGAATGAAAATCCTGCAGATGCCATAACTCGTTGCCTTTCATATCGTAAGTTGATGCAGACCAATTTCTATTCTGGTCCTGAATGTTTTAAGGAAAAAGAAACCTTCCTATGTAGTGAAAATGGTAATTTATCATTTATGGTTCCAAATCCTTATGCAGAGTGCAAGCTGGATAATAGTTTAGAAATAGAGGAGTCTGTGTGTACTAGTTCCAATGTTGTGGCCATGTCAGATAATTTTGAATATTTTCTTAAATTTGAAGAATTTTCCAGTTTTGATTTACTTGTATCTATTTATGAGAAAGTTATTCTTTTCGTAGAGAAGTTAAAGGGTCGTTTGAAAGCTAAGGACTCCAATAAATTTGCTCATTTAGAATTAAAGAGCAATAGTATACATGAAAGAGCTTGCAAGTTAGTTATACTACAGGATCAACGGGCACATTTCCCTGAGGTTTTTACATATTTCAGCTGTTCTACCCAAAGAAAAAAAGACATGCCTAACATAGTAGGTCAGCTTAATGTTTACGTTGACAACGATGGTTTGCTTAGAGTACGTAGCAAGTGTGACAAACTCATTCGGAGACATGGTTTTCCTTTGTTGCTGGCTAAAAATAGCCATCTAACTTCCCTGATTGTGCATAACCTGCACAAAAAGCTCAACCATACGGGATGTTACTCTGTTTTGTCAGAAATGAGAAAGCGGTTTTACGTACCGTCATATTTTTCAGTGGTTAAGAGAAACCTTAGAGAATGTGTTTTTTGTCGTAGGTTTAAGTCAAGAACCATCAGTATTAATCCATCTCCCTACAGGAAATGGAGAGTGTCACCACCTAATGTCCCCTTTAGATATTTATTTATGGATTTCATTGGCCCATTGAGCGTTAAACAACAGGGTAAGAAAGGAAAAATCTATCTACTATGTATCACTTGTATGTGGAGTAGAGCAGTTAATTTGATTATTTGTTTAGATCTTTCTGTTAAAGAATTTCTTAGAGCCTTTCAGATTCATTGTTTCCAGTTTGGAATCCCGGAATATTGTATTAGTGACCTAGGCTCCCAACTAGTCTCTGCCTCTAATATAATTATTGACTACATCAAAGATCATGAGACTCAGTCATATTTTGAACGCAATGGGGTCCAATCTTTAAAGTTTGACCAATTTGTCAAGGGTCATAGTCAGTTAGGGTCGATGGTGGAAGTATGTGTTAAACTTGTTAAAAGATTGATCTATGGAGCTATTGGTAAGAATGTCTTAGAATACCATGATTTTGAGTTCCTAATTCAACAAGTCATTCATTTAGTCAATCGTAGGCCAATAGCATTTAAAGAAGCCTTAAGGGATCAGATTGGCGATGACATTCCAGAACCTATCACCCCAGAAAATTTGATTCATGGGTACGATCTGATATCGGTTAATATAATTCCCGAATTGCATGAGGGGAGAGACCCTGACTGGATTCCTGAAAATTATTCTCAATCAAAGTTTAAGCAAGATTACAATCAATTGCAAAAGGTGAGAAACAATTTAGTTAAACTATATCAGGAAGAATTTATTGCTAATCTAATACATCAGGCTGTAGATGTCCCTGATAGATACAAGCCAGTCACTCATAATAAGATCTCACCTGGAGATATTGTACTGCTTAAGGAAAATTTCACTAAGCCAAATGACTACCCGATGGGCGTTGT
>NC_090747.1:13966077-13971077 GCF_036898095.1 Palaemon carinicauda
CTCAAGTAGTCTGTAATGTTCCTTTTGAAAAAGTTATTATTGACTGCGTTGGACCTCTACCAAAAAAAAAAAAAAGACAACATCAATACATGTTGACTATAATGTGTTCTAGTATTAGATATCCAGATGCTATTCCTTTACGGAATATAACTACTAAGAATCTTATTCCACACCTTGTAAAGTGTTTTACTCAATATGGCATACCTAAAGTTGTTCAAACCGACCGTGGTACCAATTTCACATCAAAGCTTTTTCAGGATGTTATGTTGGCTATGGGTATTCACCATTCAATATCTAAAGCTTATCATCTGCAAAGCCAGGGGGCGCTCGAGCGATTTCACCAGACACTGAAGGTGGCTCTGACTAAATACTGCCATGAACATCAGAAGGAGTCAGATGAGGGACTACCATTTGTGTTGTTCGCCATAAGAAATACTCAGCAGGACAGTTTGGGATATTCGCCTTCTGAACTACTTTATGGTAGGAGTGTTAGAGTACCCTTAAAGGTTTTATATGATGTCTGGCTTGAAAACCACGAATCAGGTAAAGACTTACATCAATATGCTGTTACTCTTAAAAAACAATTAGATGAGGCTCGAGTATTTGCACATCAGAATCTGTTTAAAGCACAAAATAGTATGAAGAAAAGGTTTGATGTTAAAACTGTAATAAGAGAATTTAAACCAGGTGATCAAATTTTAATGCTTAATCCCACTAAGAAGTCTTTAGAATGTCGTTTTGAAGGACCCTATACTGTAGTAGAGAGACGGGGCAATAATGTTTATGAAATTGAAACTACTGGTAATAGGGAAGATAGGCATCTTGTTCATGTGAATAGACTTAGGCCTTTTGTGTCAGAGAGCACTAAAGTAAAGTCAACAGTACTTGCTGCTGTAAACGTTAAGAATGATTCAGTTATTGTTCCAGAGAATGATTTTCAAATTGGTAATGATTCTCACCTCTCCAATTCTGAAATTTTAACTAATATCTCCGCAAAATTAATGCATTTAGGTTCTCATCAGGCTATGGATGTGAAACGTTTGCTGAAGTCTTTCAGAGATTTGTGTGGAGATGTACCAACACAAACGAATCTTTTGGAATATACTATCATTTTGAAAGAGGGAACAACCCCATGCAAGCAAGCACCTTATCGAGTATCCCCATACAAGAGAGCTATATTGAGAAAAGAAACTCGGTTTCTACTAGATAACGACTTGGCCGAAAGCTGTGACAGTCCTTGGTCTTCACAGTGGATCATTTCGACTTTGCACCGAATATAGACAGGTTAATAAACTCACTGTCACAAATGCATACCCACTGCCTAGAGTGGATGATTTGATTGATCAAGTAAGTTCTTCTGAAGTTGTTACACGTATAGACCTTCTAAAAGGATACTACCAAATTCCTTTATCACCATCTTCAAAACCCATTACTACATTTGTTACACTCGATGGATTGTTCCAATATAAGGTTTTACCTTTTGGCTTAAAAAATGCAGGACCAGTATTCCAGAGGGCAATGAATGATCTTCTAGAAGGACTTCCAGGAGTTGCAGTTTACTTAGATGATGTTATTATTTTTACAGAGTCGTGGTCGGACCACATGAAGGGCTTGAAAGAAGTATTGCTGCATCTGAGGAAGGCAGGTTTGACAGTAAACCTGAAGAAAAGTGACTTTGGACATGCCAAGATACAGTACCTTGGATACGTTATGGGAAGCAATGAAGTGGCACCAGTAGATGCCAAGGTGAAGGATATCATTGCCATATAGCCTCCCACCTCTAGAAGAGAAGTTCAACGATTCCTGGGAATGGTTGGATACTATCGACGTTTTGGCAAACATTTCTCAGATGTGGTCGCTCCTCTCACTTCTCTTACAAGCAGTAAAAAGAAATTTAATTGGACTGACGATTGAAAGTCTGCCTTTGAACACTCAAAACGCATCCTGTCGTCTTGTCCAGATTTGCAGGCACCAAATTTTAAGAAACCCTTTTCAATTGAGGTTGATGCCAGCGACTTGGGAACGGGAGCTGTACTGCTACAGGAAGGGACAGATGGAATCTTGCATCCAGTAATGTATGCTTCTCAGAAGCTCAAACCTCACCAACGACCTTATGAAACTGTTGAAAAAGAAGCTTTTGGGTTATTGGTTGCATTGGAGAAGTTTGCAGCTTATCTCCATTGTTCTCCATTTACTATCAATGTGTACACGGACCATCAGCCTCTAACGTTTTTACAGAGAATGAAAACGAAAAATCATCGACTCATGAGATGGTGGCTGATGCTACAAGAATATGATCTTCAAATACACCATATAAAAGGAAAAGACAATGTATGTGCAGACATGTTATCAGGGAATCCTATATGATGGAGAATGTTAAAAAAGTCTTTTCAGTCATCATGATGGTGATGACGACTTTTTGTGGGGGATATGTTATGGTTCCCGATGTATATTTATTCAATATTTTTTATTTAGTTTTCTTTCCAATCACTATATGAAGTGAGTATTCTTAAAAATGTATGGTTGTTTTCAGTCACTAGATGGTGTGACTAATTATTTGTAATTTAAGTATTGTTTGTTTGTTTCATGGTCCTTGGATGACCAAATATTGTTTACTTCGACAATAAAATTTTCTTTGTCCAGGGTGCTTCCTTGATTGGTGATTAACGGTTCTTGGATTTAATACTTGGATATAAAAGTGGTTATTTGTATTCGGTAAGATATTATTGTTCATTTTGTTTCGAAACACCAGTGGATTTATTTAAGAGAAAGATATGTATTTATTTATCTATTTCTTTATATATCTGTATATACGTGTAAAATATATATATATTCTACACGTATATACAGATATATATAAAGAAATCGATAAATAAATACATAACTTTCTCTTAAATAAATCCACTGGTGTTTCGAAACAAAATGAACAATAATATCTTACCGAATACAAATAACCACTTTTATATCCAAGTATTAAATCCAAGAACCGTTAATCACCAATCCAGGAAGCACCCTTGACAAAGAAAACTTTATTGTCGAAGTAAACAATATTTGGTCATCCAAGGACAATGAAACAAACAAACAATACTTAAATTACAAATAATTAGTCACACCATCTAGTGACTGAAAACAACCATACCTTTTTAAGAATACTCACTCCATATAGTGACTGGAAAGAAAACTAAATAAAATATATTGAATAAATATACAACGGGAACCATAACAATATATATCTATACATATATATATATATATATATATATATATATATATATATATATATATATATATATGTGTGTGTGTGTGTGTGTGTGTATGTCTATATATATATATATATATATATATATATATATATATATATATATATATATATATATATATATATATATATATATAGATGTGTGTGTGTGTGTGTGTATCATCATCATCATCTACATCAGCCGTGTCTATTCCACTGTAGCGAAATCATTTACTTTTGAGAAACATATGGGGTATATGTCTTCTTCAATTGCACAAAAAAACTGGCTTATTGAAAAATTTTTTTTCAAGGTTATAGAAGATCAATCTATTTTGAAGAAGCGTTTTAATTCTTACATTCTTCATTTTTTCAATTATTGTTTTCCTGTCTGGTCTACAACTACTATTTCGCATCTTAATTTGTTGGAGAGGAACTTATGTCTATTATATCTCTTATTCCACACCTACATATTAATCTCAGCACCTTTGTACAATTAGTTTGTTATGCATGTTGCCTAAGATCTTTTATAATTCTCACCATCCCTTGCATATAGATTTTCCCGGACTGAACAATCCTGTTTGTAATACTAAGCATGCAGTTAATATAATGATAATGGCAAATAATATATGGATATTAAGAATAAGAGATTGGGCTACTAGAGATTTCAAAATAAGGCAAGGATGAGAAGTTGAACGATAGACGAACTAGGAAAGTTTTCTGGCGTGGATTGGCTTAGAAATACCAAAGACACAAGTGGAAGGACATCCATGACACCTTAATTCTGCAGTGAATTAGAAACGGCTGATGTAGAGGAGGATTAAGATGTATATATATATATATATATATATATATATATATATATATATATATATATATATATATATATATATATATATATACTAAGGCACTTCCCCCAATTTTGGGGGTAGCCGACATCAACAAATGAAACAAAACGAAAAAGGGGACCTCTACTCTCTACCTTCCTCCAGCCTAACTAGGGACTCAACCGAGTTTGGCTGGTACTGCTAGGGTGCCACAGCCCACCCTCCCACATTATCCACCACAGATGAAGCTTCATAATGCTGAATCCCCTACTGCTGCTACCTCCTCGGTCATCTAAGGCATCGGAGGCAGCAGCAGGGCCTACCGGAACTGCGTCACAATCGCTCGCCATTCATTCCTATTTCTTGCACTCTCTCTTGCCTCTCTGACATCTATCCTCCTATCACCCAGAGCTTTCTTCACTCCATCCATCCACCCAAACCTTGGCCTTCCTCTTGTACTTCTCCCATCAACTCTTGCATTCATCACCTTCTTTAGCAGACAGCCATTTTCCATTCTCTCAACATGGCCAAAACCACCTCAACACATTCATATCCACTGCAGCTGCTAACTCATTTCTTACACCTGTCCTCACTCTTACCACTTCGTTCCTCACCCTATCTACTTGAGATACACCAGCCATACTCATTAGACACTTCATCTCAAACATATTCAATTTCTGCCTCTCCGTCACTTTCATTCCCCATAACTCCGATCCATATATCACAGTTGGTACAATCACTTTCTCATATAGAACTCTTTTTACATTCATGCCCAACCCTCTATTTTTTACTACTCCCTTAACTGCCCCCAACACTTTGCAACCTTCATTCACTCTCTGACGTACATCTGCTTCCACTCCACCATTTGCTGCAACAACAGACCCCAAGTACTTAAACTGATCCACTTCCTCAAGTAACTCTCCATTCAACATGACATT
>NC_090747.1:13988577-13991077 GCF_036898095.1 Palaemon carinicauda
TGTTGGTGGGTAGCTCGTTCTTGGTAAGAAACGTTGGGTCTAAAAATATATTCAGTTCTCCCTCCAAGAACTGGACGTGGCCTTCCTCTCTAGAGAGAGCCACTATTTCACTAACTTTGGCCCCCAAAATCGAGTGCAAACAGAAATATGACTTTTTGAGTCAAATCCTTCTAAGCGCACTCTTCATTGTTCATTATTTAGGCAAAATGAAGAATCTTATCTAGTGACCATGAAATGGGTCTTAGAGGAGCTGAAGGACTAAGCTTAGCACGGGCCTTCGGAATTCATTAAGAACATCGTTAGAAAGGTCGACCTGAAAGGCATATGGTCTTGTCAAGGCAGACTTTCACATTGAAATTGTGTTGGCTGCTAAACCCTGCTCATGAAGGTGAATGAAGAATGATAAACAGAAATCTGTCGAGATTTCTTTTTTGTTTCTTCGCCTTGACAAAGGACACCCGCTTCTTCCATGATGCCTCATATTGTCTTCTGGTTTCCTCCAAAAAGTGTGTACTGTCTTTTGATACCCCGAATCTTTTTCTCATCGCTAAGGAGAGAAAATCATGAGATGCAGGCACCGGGTTTTCTGTGATGAAGCGAAGACAGTCGACTTCTGTACTCGCTGAGACAGGCTTGGATACGGTAGCGGTACAAACTTCAGTCGTAGTTCCAATGCCAGAGGGAACCACACGCTGTTTGGCCACTTGTGGGCCACAATTGTCGCTTTCCCTTTGAAGGATCTCAGTTTGTCGAGGACCTTCGAAACGAGGTTGTGCGGAGGGAAAAGGTCAATCCTGGACCATCTGTTCCAGTCTATGGGGACACATAACCATGTATTTTCTTGTTATCTTTCGTCGCAAAGAGGTCTATCTGCAGTTCCGGGACTTGACTCAAGGTGAAGAACGATCCTGCGTCTAGAGACCATTCTGACTCTATTGGTGTAAACCTGGATAGAGCCTCCGCTGTCACATTGCGGAACCCTTGAATGTGAACTGCTGACAGGTGCCATTTCATCCTTTCCGCCATTCGGAATATGGCCAAAATCACTTGGTTAATTTGAGGCAACCTCGACCCTTGTCGATTCAGGCATCTCACTATCACCTCGCTATCTAGAACCAATCTTATGTGGATCGAGTGGCGAGGAGATACTTTCTTTAGTGTCAGAAGTACTGCCATGGTTTCTAGAAAGTTGATGTGAAATTACTTGAAAAGATTGGACCAAGCTCCTTGGACTCTCTTCTGGTGAGAGTGGCCTCCCCAGCCTTCCTTTGAGGCGTCTGTGTGGATAGTAACTGACGCGGGATGAGGTTGAAGAAGTATTAATTTCTTCGATTGCCTGGCTTTGGACCACGGCTTGAGAAGCGTTCGCAGTCGAGTCAGTAGTGGTCTCATTAGATCTCTTCGCGCGTTTGATGCGTATTTTGTCCAGACTCCTGTTGCATCCTTTATCTGTGCTCTTAGCACTGGATCTGTTCTCGAAGCAAACTGTAGAGAGCCCAGCAATCTCTCCTGTTTGTGTCTTGATATCCGTTTGGATTTCAATAGTCTCTTGACAGATCCTGATATTTCTTTCCTCTTCTTCCCAGGAATGGAAAGTCGATGTTACTTCAAATTCCAGTGGATTCCCAACCACTGAAATTTTTGAACTGGAGATAGTCCAGGAACTGGATCACTATCTTTGAGGCATGCATGCATTCTGTCCTGGATGCTGCCCACACCAGCCAGTCGTCCAAGTAAGCCACTACTTGGATCCCCTTTAGGCGTAATTGATGGACGGCTGCGTTTGCAAGCTTCGTGAAAATCCTTGGGGCTACATTTAGCCCGAATGGCATGGCTCTGAAGGCATAAAGTCTTCTTTGTAACTTGAAGCCTAGGTAGGAGGAGAGGTGATGATTAATTGGAACGTGCCAATAAGCGTCAGACAAGTCTATAGAGACGTTATATGCCCTTTTGGGCAGTAGGGTCCTTATGTGCTGAAGTGTGAGCATCCTGAACTTGTAGTTCACTATGAACTTGTTGAGTGGCGACAAGTCCAGAATGACTCTGAGTTTTTCTGAGTCCTTCTTTGGAACACAAAACAGCCTTCCTTTGAACTTGATGGACTTAACTTTTCGGATTACTCTTTTCTCTAAGAGTTCTTGGACATATTCTTCCAGAACGGGGGTAGAGTGTTGGAAGAACTGAGGAAATTGAGGTGGAGGACTGCTCCAGCTCCAACCTAGTCCATTCTTTATTAGGCTGTGGGTTCAGGGATCGAAGGTCATACGATCCCTAAATAGATGTAGTCTCCCTCCTACTGGAAGCATCTCACTTCTGCTGTTGTGGACCTGAGGCCTTGCCTCCTTGACCGCATCCTCCCCTGAATCCCCTTCCCCTTGAAGGCGTCTAGAAGAACCTCTGGCTGTTCCTCTAGATTTTAAGCAAAAGGAAGAAGTCTGCCTTTCAAAAGCTGGGTTAAAAACCGGCGACTGTGTCGCCACTTGTTGAGGTACCAACTGGT
>NC_090747.1:13996077-13998577 GCF_036898095.1 Palaemon carinicauda
TGCATCATACATCGCTCTGGGCTGAGACAAGCCTGAACAATTGTATTGGGAATGCACACCAAACCTGCTACGACATGTTTATACGAGTACAGTTCCTCAAAGCTGCCAGTCTGTGCTCTGCTGTCACCTTGAAAGGAAGTACCGCAGTTCTCTGCCCAAAACAATGGCTTCCAGTACAAAGTAATGATGAGACAACTTCATGCAAGCCAGTAAAACGGAAGTTCAACTGAGTTGTGATGATGTCCAGAGTACGATAGTAAACAGTTACTCTACACAAACTCTCTGGATCTTCTAATCTTTGGTCTTCACAAAGCTCCCCAAAATGTCTTTTTACGGTTCGAAGTCTCTTTTTCTCAAATTCTAGTCTGATTGACTACTTCTGGGCTATATCTGTTGCTTCTTTCTTTACATCCTCAAACTGATTTCTTAATCTGCACATCTCATCCATGCAAACCTTCAAGAGGTCTGCTGCCTTGGCATGATCAACTTCTTTTGATTGCAACATTTTTTATACTAAATTTATTGACTAAGATTTTGGACTGAAACGTCTAAAGGAATACAAAATTAAAATTTTCAAGACATTTCTTTAGTGCAGTTGCTTCATTGCGTTCGTCTGCCATAGAGCTGCATAATATCATTTGTGCTAGAGCTTTCTGCACATCACAGAATCGAACTTTGAGAGCAAATACCGCATCATAACGTCCAGCCCATCTAATTGGGTTTAACTTCTTAAAAGTTACCCCCTTTGTGAGTGCCTGATTCAGAAATTAAGCTAGATAATATGTCCCATCTCTTAATACTCAATCCTAAAAACACAGACTCTTTGAACAATATCATAAAACTGCACCATTTCTGTCACATCCTTGACAGCATCATTAGTCACCAAATTTAAATTATGAGCAGCACAATGAACATAAACTGCACTGGGTTCAACATCACTTATTTTTTTCAGCACACCTTTTTATATCCCCTTCATGTTACTTGGCCACGACACCTTGAAATAGAAAGTCCTCTTTGTTTAATTACTTGCAAAATTTGTTCTGATAGTGCAGCTCCACTTTGGCCCTCAACCTTATGAAACCCTAAAAAAGACTCATTAATTTGTAGGGCTTTTGGCTTTCCATTATCATCATATTATATGCTACGGTAACGGTATATTTCACACATCTGATAAATTTTGGAAATATCCCGTGTTGTATCTAACATTATGCTATAAAATGGAGCTGCTTTAATGGCATAAGTAAGTTCTTTTTCAGTTTCCTTTGAAAGCAACTGAATGAGTTAATTTTGTATCATTGGGCTCATATACTTTGTTTTACCTTTAGGTTTCCTGAATAATTCTGAAAGAACTGGATCATATTTAGAAAGCAACTCAATGATGCAAATGATATTTCCACGTTTCCTTTCATCCTCATCATAATCACCTTCATCTTCTGCTTGTGTTCTTTCTTTGTATCCACGAAATGGCAAATTGCACATCACTAATGTAAGAGTTACATTTAATAATCAGTCCAAAACCTGATGCCAGTATGTTTTCTCCTTTTGAGGATTACCTTCAAGTGCTTCACTCAAAGTTCCATGCAAGCACCATTGTTCATACACTAGGCATGAATTATAGTGAATTTGGGATGATTCGTGCCTCTTCATACCCTCACCTCTGTGTTTCCAGTCACAATAGCCATCAATCCATGTAACTTGAAATCTACTCGCTCCTCGATTAGCAAACAACCAACATGTCTCACAATAAGCCTTATCAAGAACAACTGAGTAGCATAACCACGACCTCTCAATTTTCACACCTGATATGGACACTGCATGATAATATTTTTCAGAGAAAGAGCGACCTTCTGCATCCTTTTTGAAAGGGCCATTAGGCTTGCAATGTCCATTTGTAATGATAAATCTTTTTGTTTGGTCTTTCAAGTTTTTTTCCCTAAAATGTCCTCGATCTGTAGGCCACAACGATGTTATTGTGTCAAATGAGAGCTCAGGCGCATGGTCTTTTGAGGTACTAGGTTTACACTCATTTTCACAGGTATTGCCTAATATAGTCAGAAACTGGGTCAGAATCAGGCTTGCCAACTTCATCTAATTTTCTTCACCTGGATCAGATGCTGTGTTTGTTTCAACTAAACTAGTACTAGTAGTAGGCATTTCCACACTAGTGACACTACTATCAGGCTTGCCAACTTCATCTAATTTCTTTTCACTTGGATCAGATGCTGTGTTTGTTTCAACTAAACTAGTACTAGTAGTAGGCATTTCCACACTAGTGACACTACTATTAGTATTTTCTCCAATAGCTTCACAACTGTCAATGTCCTTTGCATTTTCGTTAATCACTTCTACTGTTGGGGAAAAGAAACCACAAATTTTTTGGAAGCTTTGGTGCCTTAATTTCATTTTCTTTTTTCTTTTTCCGCTTTTCACTGCCACTAAGATGTTTTTTGGGAGGCATGATATATCCGATTCACTGTAAATAAAAACTATTATTAATTGA
>NC_090747.1:14026077-14036077 GCF_036898095.1 Palaemon carinicauda
ACCAGTCAGACATAGTCTTTTTATAGTTTATTTATGACATATTTGTTTTTGATGTTGTTGATAGTTTATTATATGACATGTCTGTTTTGACGTTGTTTCTTATTTTAGAATGATTTATTGTTAATTTGTTCTCTTCATTTATTTATTTCCTTATTTCCTTTCCTCACTGGGCTATTTTTCCCTGTTGGAGCCCCTGGGCTTATAGCATCTTGCTTTTCCAACTAGGGTTGTAGCTTGGATAGTAATAATAATAATAATAATAATATATATGTATATATATATATAGATATATATATATATATATATATATATACATATATACATATATATTTAGCTATAACTCCCCTTAGGGATTTTATTTCAAATATTTAACTTAGCTGGTGGTTATATATGTAGCCAACGTCTTCCACGGTCGACAGATTCCAAAAACTCGCGAGCGATCGCCATGGAGGTGGCTGGGTGTGAACACCTACACCAACTGTTGGCAGGATACCGCATATATTTCCCCAGTAATTCAGTTCTTTTATGTCGGTTGGAATGACAACATTGGTTCCGCTCGCTCTTAACCTCAAAGTTTTCAACTGATTGGTGAAGTACTTTTTCATGGTTTTATGGCTTTCGCTGGGTTGGATTATCTTCGATTAAAATCTTGAATAACTTTTTTGATTTTCAGTTGCGGAACTTGGCTTATTTTTTGGACTCTTTTTGAAATTTTCATAATGGCTGACCCTTCTCCTGTCTATCGTAAATGTTCTAAAGACTGTAATAAATGCCTTCCTAAAGCTTCCATCGATCCTCATTCTATTTGTATTAATAACCGAGGAAAAACTTGTCAATTAGGGGATCGATGTGAGGAATGTGTTGTTTTGTCTGAATTCGGGTGGTTGGAGTATGAAAAATTTATTCGAAAACTCGAAAGAGATGGGGTTAGAAGAAGCTCTTCTCGATCGCAAGAATTTTCCTCTACCCATGCCCCTGAACATTTTCCTCCCCCTGTAGTGGTAGTTTCAGAACCCCCTTTTGGCACTAATGAACCTTCTTTTAGAGATATGTTAATGGCTATTCAGGCATTGGGTTAGAAGGTCGAATCGCTGGCCTCGGACAGGAATCAGCTTATTTACGACGTAAAGATTTTGAAGGGTGAAAGTGATAAAGTGAAAAGTGCAGTGAATGTGTTTAGTGTTTTTACGAAGGATTCGTCTGTTTGTGCTTGTCGCTTACCCAATCCGAGACCTCTTTCAGGCTCCCCAACCCCTGTGAGAAGGAAAGTCGTAAGACCAAAGAGAGCGACGGGCTTTCAGACGTTCCCTCAAAGGTATCAGACGTTGCTCCTCAAGCACGTCCTTACCATAAGACATGAGAGACTAAGTTCTCCTCGTCTTCTGATGACTCGTTTCTTAGAAAATATTGGCGTAAGGTTTCGAGACCGTTGAAGCGTAAATTAGCTCCTTCAGAACAAGATCAACATCCTGGCTGTAGTCATTGGAACAGCCCCGACCGTATTCCCACATCGGAGGATAACTCTCCTATTAAGCGATCTCTTTTATCGTCTAGTTTTGTGGCTCCAGAGGCCTATTCTAAAAGTCACGATCCCATTTTGCTTTCTGGTTGTCCCAGACTTGACGTTGATTTTGAGAGTCCCGTTCATAACGATGGAGTTCTTGAACAGACGTTACCGACGTCACTATCTATTTCGAGTGCGGTTGACCCAAAATTAAGTGTTTTGCAAGATATGCAGTTAAAGCTTTCTTCTTTAATGAAAGCTTACGATGCTGTTCCTGTGCGAAAGGATCCTTTGCTTGTTATACGTCACGGTTCTGGCAAACATGATTCAGGTCTTCAACCTTCTAAACGAGATTTGTCTCGTCGCTCTGACGTTATCTCTAGTGTCAGCTTTGCTGTTAAACGTGATGCAGAGCATAAATCTCGACGTGTCGTTAATCGGCAGTCAGTTCAGTCGAGTCGTTATTTTGATCAGCAGTCTATGCAGTCCCACCGAGACTTTGAACGTCAGCCACCGCAGTCACAACGTGACGTTGAGCTGCAGTCACCGAGGCCCCGACAAGACGTTGAGCGGCTGACACCGCAGACCCGACGTGATGTCGAACGTGAGTCACCGCAGTCTCGATTTAACATCGAACAGCAGTCACCTCTGTTTCTATGTGACAATGAACGTCAGTCACATCAGTCTCAACATGTAGTAGAACAACATTCTCTACAGTCACGACGTGACGTCGTCCCT
This sequence comes from Palaemon carinicauda, assembly GCF_036898095.1. NCBI lineage: Eukaryota > Metazoa > Arthropoda > Malacostraca > Decapoda > Palaemonidae > Palaemon > Palaemon carinicauda. The sequence goes on from NC_090747.1 coordinate 14,028,320, forward strand.
CCAACCTTAACTTCTGCTCATATACAAGTTGATGTAGCCTATCAGGCTTTACCTTCACGTCATTCTGAATATTCTCCTTCTTGCAAGACTTTAGCTTTATCAGATGATGTGCCTTCTGAAGAAGAAGTTGATGATCCCCTTTCCTCTGATGTACCTTTGGAGATTCATTCACAAGAGGAGGAACCTAGGGTTGTCCAACAATTCCTTGACTATAAAAAGATCATAAACATCTTTAGGGAAATTTTTCCTATTCATTTTGTAACGGGTGCTCCACGTTCGCCGCCGTCTGAATTTACTCTAGGCATGGCTTCTTCGACTCCTTTGTTTACAAAGTTAGTTCTCTCTCGCTCTTCCAAGAGAGCCATGCGCTTACTGGGAGAATGGTTGGAAACCAGGAGAAGTTTAGGACAGTTTTCCTTTGCTTTTCCCCCTTCTAAATCGGCCTCTCGCTCGAGCGTCTGGTATGACTCAGGAGAAGTTCTCGGCTTGGGAGTTCCTGCCTCTGCCCAGGGAGACTTCTCAAGCCTAGTAGACTCTCCTCGTCGTCTAGCCATGAGACGCTCGAAGATTTTCTGGTCATCCTCAGAACTAGATCATCTCCTGGAAGGAGTTTTTCGTGCGTTCGAGTGTTTAATTTTTGGATTGGTCCCTGGGAGCCTTCACTAAGAAGGTCTCTCCATCGGACAATGATATTGCTGTACATATAATATCATACATGGACAAGGCCATAAGGGATGGCTCCAATGAACTGGCAGCTACGTTCACTGCAGGAGTACTTAAGAAAAGAGAAACCTTGTGTTCTTTTATTTCTGTATAGGTTACCCCTTGTCAGAAGTCAGAGCTTCTTTTTGCGCCTTTGTCGAGTACTCTGTTCCCTCAACATCTTATTAAAGACATTTCGTCGTCTCTTGCTCTGAAGGACACGCACGGTTTAGTGGCCAAGACAGCGCGCAAGGTTTTACCTTCTTCTTATGCCAACAAACCCAAGTTGGATACACCAGCTACAAGATTTATTCCTCCCTTTCGTGGCAGAGCCCCCAGCAGGGGAACCTCTCGTCCGGATAACAAACGAGGTAAGAGAACAGGATCCAGATCCTCCCGTGGCAGAGTCTGACTGCCCACGGCTTCAGACAGCGGTAGGTGCCAGACTGACGAACTTCTGGCAGGCCTGGGAGAAAAGGGGAGCAGACCGAGAGTCAGTTCTGTTACTGAAGGAGGGTTAAAAAATCCCTTTTGTACGGAGACCTCCTCTAGTAAAATTTCTGATAGACCTCTCTTTCAGGTATCGAGAGGAGACAAAGAGACAGGCTTTGCGACATAATGTGTCTCTTTTATTAGAAAAGGGGGCTGTGGTGAAAGTCTCAGACCTTCAATCCCCAGGCTTTTACAACCGTCTCTTCCTAGTTCCGAAGAACACAGGAGGTTGGAGGCCAGTGCTAGATGTAAGTGCTCTCAATGTGTTTATTGTAAAGACAAAATTCACGATGGAGACTACCAAATCTGTTTTAGCAGCGGTAAGGGAAGGCGACTGGATGGTCTCTCTCGACCTTCAGGATGCATACTTCCACATTCCGATTCACCCAAACTTTCAACAATATCTGAGGTTTGTGTACGGGAAAGTAGTGTATCAGTTCCGAGCATTGTGCTTCGGCCTCAGCCCTGCTCCTCTTGTTTTTACAAGGCTCATGCGAAATGTAGCGAGCTTTCTATATTTGTCAGGAATCAGAGCCTCCCTTTATTTGGACGACAGGTTACTCAGGGCGTCGTCATTAAATCGCTGTCTGGAGGGCCTTAAATGGACATTAGACTTAACCAAAGAGTTAGGTCTCCTAGTGAACGTAGAAAAGTCGCAACTTACTCCATCCCAGAAAATTCTTTATTTGGGGATGGATATACAGAGTCAAGTTTTTCGGGCTTTTCCGTCTCCCACAAGAATGGAGCAAGCTCTGCTCAAAGTCCGTCACTTGCAACAGAAAAGCAGTTGCTCTATAAGAGTTTGGATGAGCCTCGTGGGAACTCTTTCATCGCTGGAACAGTTTATCTCTCTGGGGAGACTCAACCTTTGCCCTCTCCAGTTTCACCTAAACCACCATTGGAACAAGAAGAAGGGCTTAGAGACGATTTCTATTCCGATCTCCAACTCAGTCAAGGCATGTCTGACTTGGTGGGACAGCAACATCAGACTTCGAGAAGGTCTTTCTCTTGCAATCAAAAACCCAAACCATGTGTTATATTCAGACGAATCGGATTTGGGTTGGGGAGCGACACTGGACAATCTGGAATGCTCGGGTCTTTGGTCCACAGATCAAAAGAGACTCCATATAAACTGTAAATAACTTCTGGCAGTCCATCTAGCTTTAAAGAGTTTCGAGAGTCTGGTTCAGAACAAAGTGGTACAGGTGAATGCAGACAATACCACGGCCTTGGTGTACATCTCAAAACAAGGAGGGACTCACTCCCACTCCCTTTTCGTCACCGCAAGGGACCTTCTCATTTGGTCAAAGGCAAGAAACATCTCTCTTTTGACGAGATTCGTGCAAGGAGAAATGAATGTCTTAGCGGACTGGCTCAGCAGAAGACGACAAGTCATCTCCACAAAGTGGACGTTACACAAGGATGTGTGCGAGAAGCTATGGGTGACATTGACATGGGGTCAACCCACCATAGATCTGATTGTGACTTCACTGACAAAGAGGCTCCCGACTTACTGCTCTCCAGTTCCAGATCCAGAGGCAGCCCACATATACGCTTTCCTGCTGGACTAGTCTCACCTATACATCTATGCCTTCCCACCGTTCAAGATCCTAAACAAGGTGCTTCAGAAGTTTGCCTCTCACGAAGGGACCCGGTTGACGGTGGTTGCTCCCCTCTTGCCATCGAGAGAATGGTTCACAGAGGTACTTCTACGGCTGGTGGACATCCCAAGAAGTTTACCGTTACGGATGGATCTCCTGCGTCAACCTCGTGTAAAAAGATTTCATCAAAGTCTCCCCACGCTTCGTCTAACTGCCTTCAGACTATCAAAAGACTCTCTAGAGCTCGAGGGTTTTCGAAGGAGGCAGCTAGAGTGATCGCGAGGGCTAGAAGATCCTCTACCATCAGGATCTACCAATCTAAATGGGAGGTATTTAGAGACTAGTGCAAGTCCTCTATTTCCTCTTCCAGTACCACTGTAGCACAGATTGCAGACTTTCTACTTTATCTTAGAAATAATCGCACCCTTTCTGCCTCTACCATTAAAGGCTACAGAAGCATGTTAGCTTCAGTTTTTAGACATAGAAATTTGGATCTATCTAATTATAAAGATCTTCAAGACCTTCTCAAGTTTTTCGAGACTTCCAAGGAGTGTCAGATTTCTACTCCTGCTTGGAGCTTGGACATGGTCCTTAAGTTCCTTATGTCTGATAGGTTTGAGCCGTTGAATTCAACCTCACTCAAAGATCTTACACTCAAAACTCTCTTTTTAGTGAGCTTGGCTACTGCAAAGAGATTTAGTGAGGTACATGCTTTCAGCAAAAATATCGGCTTCTGCACTAATAAAGTAGTATGCTCGCTTCAGCTTGGTTTTTTTAGCCAAAAATTAACGACCATCTCGTCCATTGCCTAAATCCTTTGAACTTCCCAGTCTATCTGAAATTGTTGGGAACGAAGTTGAAAGATTCCTGTGCCCTGTTAGATCTCTTAAATTTTATTTAAATAGAACCAAATCGCTGCGAGGTAACTCAGAGGCTTTATGGTGTTCAGTTAAAAAGCTCTCCTTACCTATGTAGAAGAGTGCGTTGTCTTATTTTATTAGACTTTCAATTAGAGAGGCTTACTCTCATTTAAGTGAGAATGATCTAAAATTGCTTAAAGTTAAAACTCATGAAGTTAGAGCGGTGGCAACTTCAGTAGCATTCAAACAAAATAGATCTCTTAGAAGCATTATGGACGCAACCTTTTGGAGGAGCAGATCTGTGTTCGCTTCACATTATTTAAAAAATGTCCAGACTCTTTATGAGGACTGCTACACGTTAGGACTATTCGTAGCAGCGAGTGCAGTAGTGGGTGAAGGTTCTACCACTACATTCCCTTAATCCCAATATCCTTTTTTCTTCTCTTGAAACTTTTAATCTTATTTTTGGGTTGTATGTGGAGACTAAGAAGTCTTCTGCAATCTTTTGATTTGGCGGGTGGTCAAACTTGTTTCTTGAGAGCGCCCAGATCAAGGGTATTGATGAGGTCGTGTTATAAGGGTGCTCACCCTAAATATAGCAGCTCCTAGAAGTCTTTCAGCACCATGAGTGGAATGCTGGGTTTCGTAAGGACTAATAGGGCAGAGTATTCATCAGAGTCAGCTTCCTTATCAGGTACCTATACTTAAGTTTGTTTTTTGGATAATTGTAAAAAACTCTTGAGCGTTTATTCCTTTAATGTTTAATACTGGTCTCTAACCTCCACCATGGGTGTGAATCAGCTACATATATATCCACCGGCTAAGTTAAATTTTTAAAAATTATATCTTCAATTTAGAATAAATTTTTGAATATACTTACCCGGTGGATATATATAATTAATGACCCCCCTTCCTCCCCGATAGAGACCCTACGGACTGAGAAGAACTGAATTCCTGGGAAAATATATGCGGTATCCTGCCGGCAGTTGGCGCTGGTGTTCACACCCAGCAACCACCATGGCGATCGCTTGCGAGTTTTTGGAATCAGTCGACCGTCGGAGACGTTAGCTACATATATATCCACCGGGTGAGTATATTCAAAAATTTATTCTAAATTGAAAATATCATTTTCATATAATCTGAACAAAGTTCTTGCTTTGGATGAACAAATTTTGGATTTAGTTAAAGAAGAAGAAATGTCTGATGAAATGATAAATCAAGCTGAATATGCAAGAAACGTCCTTACACCTATCGGCAAACTCAATAGCTCTATTACTAACAATTTGAAGTTACTAAATATGCTAACGCAACCATCAACACTACCTACAGCCAGTATTAGATTGCCCAAACTGGATCTTACGCATTACCCTGGAGATATATTAGAATGGAATTCCTTCTGGTAACTATACGATGTGTCAGCACACCAGCGGAAAGACTTGGAACCAATTCAGAAGTTTTCATATTTACGAAGTTTGCTTACAGGAGAAGTTTCGAAATTAATCTCGGGATTTAAATTTGAGGCCGCCATTTATCCACAAGCTGTAGCTCTTCTCCTATCTACTATGGAAAGAGAGATGAAATTAAGCATGTTCTGGTGAGAAGATTGCGAGAAAGGGAGTCTCCTGCTGCCAGTTCTGAATCATTGCAAACTTTCAGAGCTAATTTTGAATGCTCAATAACATCGCTTGAAAGTGAAAGGCTGGAATTAAATGAGCTCTATTTTATTTTGATCTATACCAAATTGCCTCAAAGCGTGAGTGAGACTGTGAAGCGTAGGTGTGGAGGCGATTGGTTGGTATTAGACACCTTTAAGAAATACCTAGAAGAGGAAATTTGCAATCTAAGAACTTTTGTTTCAACTGATGTGAATAAAACTGAAACTCTGTCGTCAATATCTACATTCATGGTAAATCAATCTCAAACTCTTAGACAGAAAACCATGGGAAATGTGAATAAGTCCATTTATCGGCAATCCACAATATGTGCTCTTTGTGATAAAGAACATTGGTGGACACAGTGTAAATTTTACGCAACCAGAGATGAAAGGTTGAATCGCATCAGAGCTTTACAGTTATGTTTTGCGTGCGCTTCTAAGAGTCATTTTAGTGTGGACTGGGACAAATCAAGTTGCAATAATGATTTTAAAATGAGACATCATCGCATCTTGTGTGATAGAGACCAAACAAGAAAGCAAAGCAAGAATAAACAAAGTGGTGAACAAGTGGAAACGCTATCAGTAAATGAGCAGGACAAACCAAATAAGTCAGGTAAACCAAACATATTGCCAACAGCAACAATTCCCCTGAAAGGGAAGAAAGGTCACATGGTACGACTTAGAGGGCTGTTGGATACTTGTGCCGAGAGGACATTCATTAAAAGATCGGCTCTAGAGAGACTGCAGTATAGGTCCAAAGGAGTTGAAAAGATAGCCTTGAGAGGTTACTTAGCTAATAATCCTGTTCATGAATACGAGATGATAAGGGTCGCCATACCGCATAAAGGTAAGTTGATAATAATGGACTGCATAGTGGTGGATGAGCTACCAAAATATGCGAAGAAATTCGACGTTAAGAGAAGTTTAAAGTCGTTATGTAAAACTAGGATCAGCTTGGCTGATAAAGATTTTTATTTGCCTGTTGAGAATCAATCAACTATTGAATTGTTAATCATGGTTGATAATGTTTACAATATTTTGCATCCAGGGTTCAAAAGGGTTAGAAATTTAATATTGCTGTCGACCATATTCGGTTATGTGGTGACAGGAACATATAGTGCTCCCCCCAATAGGGAGACTCAAGTGACAATTTTGAAGCTAGCTGTACAAACTGAAGAAATTGAAGCTACTCATAATGAAAATCCCAAGACTGATCTGGGCGCATTGTGGAGTTTGGACAGACTGGGAATAGATTGCAGTGAGTTGCGAGAACAAGACCAGAGGGTCTTAAAGGACTTTGAGAGCACTATAACCTATTCTGATATTGATAAACAGTATGTTGTGGCATTGCCGTGGAGAACCAATAGATTCAGATTGAAGACAAATTTTGGTTTAGCCATGAGTAGACTTTGGCAGCAGAGCATCAAGTTTCAGAAGGATGTGGATTACTTGGATCATTATCAGAAAATCTTGCAAGAGCAAGAAGATAGAGGATTCAATGAGAAGGTGATCTATAATAAATCTGATGTGGATTGTCATTACTTGGCACATCATGGAGTGCTTAAAGACAGTGCCACTACTCCAATAAGAATAGTCTTTGATTGCTCATCAAAACAAGGTAAAAAGGGATTAAGCCTTAATGATTGTCTATGGACTAGACCACACATAACGGCTGATCTACTCAGAGTCCTGCTGCAATTTAGAACTAACACTTTTGCTTGTATTAGTGATATTAAGAAGGCATTTTTAATGGTACAGTTGCGTGAAGAAGATCGCAATTATACGCGTTTTTTATGGTTGGAAAATTCAACAGATTCCAATAGTAAATTAATAGTATACAGATTTTCAGTAGTATTATATGGAGCTACATGTTCACCTTTTCTTCTAAATGCAACCATCAAGCATCACTTGTCCACTGTGGTCTCGTGGTTACCCTGGTCCAATACAGTGGATTTAGTGGAAAGATTGAAGAAACGTTTGTTCGTAGATAATTTGCAATTTACGGCTAATAGTGAATCTGAGTTGATGGATTTATACTTTAATGCCAACAAAATATTTAATCAGGCTCACTTATATTTGAAGGAGTTGGTTAGCAATACCAAGTCTATACAAACTATTGCTGCTGCTTATCAAATTGAAGCCAAACGAAAAAAAATTCATAAAGTATTGGGATTGAATTGGGATATAATTAAAGACGTCTCAACTATCAATCCAACTCATATTAATAGATCGAGTCAAACAAGGGGAGAGATTCTCAGTACCGTTGCCCAAATATACTATCCATTGGGATTGCTTCTCCCTGTTACTATGAAAGCAAGGCTATTTTTGCAGAAATTGTGGAAGCAACATCTGGATTGGGACGGAAAACTCACCAACCAGCTACAAGAGGAATGGAGTGAAATAAACAAGGACTTGGAGAAGCGTTTTGAAATATCTTTTCCTAGGAGTG
>NC_090747.1:14041077-14043577 GCF_036898095.1 Palaemon carinicauda
GTGCCAGAGGGTCGGTAAACCCAATCAGCGGATTCCAAAATCGCCTCTATGTCCTATTCCTGTAGTTTCCGAACCTTTTAAGGAAGTCATTATTGATGTGGTTGGACCATTACCGAAGACGCGTAGTGGTAATGAGTATATTTTGACAATCATGGATAGGATGTCTCGATATCCCGAGGCAATACCACTACGTACAATAAAAAGTGTTAAAATTGTAGATGTACTAATTGACTTTTTTACCAGGTTTGGGATGCCTAAGATTATTCAATCGGATTGTGGTTCTAATTTTGTTAGCAGGTATTTCAGAGATAAAATGGCAGAGTTAAATATAAAACATGTGACCTCTTCTCCATATCATCCGGAAAGCCAGGGAGCTCTGGAGAGATTTCATCAGACCCTGAAATCCATGGTAAAGAAATATTGTTTGATTAATGGTTCTGAATGGGATAAGGAATTACCTTATTTGTTGTTCGCTTTTCGTTCTGTCCCAAGTCAGTCTTTAGGTTTTTCGCCTTTCAGCCTTGTGTTTGGCCATTGTGTTCGAGGTCCTCTTGATGTGGTTCGTGAGTCTTGGGAGGGAGACGTCCCTGAGGTTAATTTATTGGATTATGTGTCTAATCTAGGCGATAAATTAACCAAGGCTTGGAAATTTGCGGGTGAAAACTTATTATGTAGCCAAAAAAGAATGAAGTTTTTTCTTTGATAGAAGGTCCAAGGCACGCGACTTTGCGGTAGGCGATAAAGTATTGGTTTTGTTACCTTTCCCAGGGAATCCATTGAAAGCTTCTTTTTCAGGTCCTTGGAAAATTTTGAAAAAAATAAGTGAAGTTAACTATTTAGTGGAGACACCTCAAAGAAGGAAACCTTTTCAACTGTGTCATGTAAATATGTTGAAAGCTTATATGGAACGGGAAAAAGTCATTCCTGTGGCAACTATTGGGAACACGGTAAATTCTGAGAACAATAACCATTTTTCTTTTTCAGAGGGGGAGGGTATTGATGATAATTGTTTTAATGGATGTGAATGGCGGTCGGATAATAGAAAGTCTTTGGAAAAATTTTCTGGAGTAATATCACATTTAGGTAAGGAAGAACAAAGGTCTTTGAAAAATTTAGTATCTAATTATAAAGAATTATTTTCAGATGTACCGGGTAGGACTTCGGTCCTTGAACATGATGTAGAGGTAGGTAGCGCCACTCCTGTGAAACAATCTCCTTACAGGTTGAATCCCTTCAAAAATTAGGTTGTAGCAAAGGAAGTGGATTATATGCTAAAACATGACCTAATTGAACCTAGTCAAAGTCCTTGGTCATCATCTGTTGTATTGGTAAAGAAATCCGACGGTGATTTCAGATTATGTTTTGATTACCGTAAGTTGAATGAGTTATCTAAATCTGATTGTTATCCATTACCTCGAATTGAGGATTGTATTGATCGAATGGGGAAGGCCAAATACATTCGCAAATTCGATTTGTTGAAAGGTTATTGGCAAGTTCCTCTTTCAAAGCGGGCAAGGGCCCTGTCTGCTTTTGTAACACCACAGGGATTGTTTCAATGTAATGTTATGCCGTTTGGTATGAAGAACGCGGCTGCCACCTTTCAGAGGTTAATGAATACTTTAGTCCATGGTTTAGAAGGATGTGTTGTGTATATTGATGATATTGTTATTTATAGCGATGATTGGGAAACCCATTTAATACGTATTAGGGCACTATTTGAGGTGTTGAAAAAGGCAAATTTGGTAATTAATTTAAAGAAAAGCGATTTCACAAAGGCGAAGGTGGTATATTTGGGTCATGAGGTTGGTAATGGTAAAGTTGCTCCTAAGCAGGCCAATATCGAAAGTATTGAAAACATGGTAGTCCCTAAATGTAGGAGAGATGTCAGAAGATTCCTTGGTTTGAGTGGGTACTACCGAAGGTTTGTTAGGAATTTTTCGGATATAGCCGATCCGTTAACAAATCTCTTGAGAAAGAATGTAGCATTTGTCTGGACGAATGAAACGCAAAGGGCTTTTGATAATTTAAAAAGAGTTTTAATTAATTTCCCTGTCTTGAGAGCTCCTGATTTTGACCTTCCTTTTTCTCTCGCCACGGATGCAAGTGACGTTGGTGTAGGAGCGGTGTTGTTGCAGAATGACGAGCAGGGAGTTTCTCATCCTGTCGCATTCTTTTCAAAAAAATTGTCCTCCGCCCAACGTAGGTATTCAACTGTGGAGAAAGAGACTCTTGCGTTAATATTCGCTATTAATAATTTTCAGGTTGATCTCTCCTCCTCAGATACACCTATTAAGGTCTTGACAGATCATAATCCCCTGACCTTCATCAGCAGATACAAAAATAAAAATCAACGATTGATGAGGTGGAGTCTCATGCTGCAAGAATGGAATTTAGAATTTTCCCACATCCCAGGAAAAGATAATATTGTTGCCGATTTTCTCTCTCGCAGCGTTGAGTATTAGATTATTGACAGAGGGCTATGCAGTTATTAAAGGTAGTA
>NC_090747.1:14048577-14053577 GCF_036898095.1 Palaemon carinicauda
CAAAACTGAGATTTTCGATATCAGAAGTGACTAAAATCTCTTCTATAAACGTCACGTTAAGATTTAGGAAAACCAAAGATTAATAATATTTTCCGCAAAACTTTCAAATACTGCAAATATGTATATATATATATATATATATATATATATATATATATATATATATATATATATATATATATATATATATATATATATATATATATGCATATATATATATATATATATATATATATATATATATATATATATATATATGCATATATATATATATATATATATATATATATATATATATATATATATGCATATATATATGCATATATATATATATATATATATATATATATATATATATAAATGTTATAAAAACACTCAGAGATTAACGATTTCCAAAAGTTAGTGGGTACGTAACCATTGCACTTTCTCAGTAAATCGACCATATCTGTACTTGTATCAGCCGTTGCAAGATGTTTCTTTTATCTCTCTCTCTACCAGTCAATTTCCTTGTACATTGCCTTGTTTGTTTAAAGGTAATATTTCCGATGAGGAAATCATTATTTGAAAAATATATCAATAACATTATCCATAAAAAAAGATTTATTCCAACAAGAAAATAAAAGTATGAGGAAAATTCCAAGGAATTGTTCAATTATGTCTGTGCAGATCATGGTTTTCAAATGTTACAAACTGTTTTAATATAAAAAAATATGTTTCATCTTACATTTCAGGATTATTTATATTCTAGTTCGATGTAAAGAACACTTGTAAGAATATGTTAATCAATTACTCATGAAAGAAAGTAGTATTTTTTACACAACTAATTACAAGCACCAAATAAATGTGTTTTGTTTTAATTACCTTCAGTGAATAAGCCGCTGTTATAAGATTTATTATTCAGTTGTGTTGATCTAAACTTTGATAACACCTTAAAAATTTATATATTTTTTTTCTTTTTTGCTATCTTTTGAGTTCACTTAACCTAGGAAATAGAAAGACAGAGAAAGATATGGCCAACAAATTAAATCACAAGGCGGTCGAGGGAAATAAAAGTTTAATTCAACTCTGATCATCATGTTCCAATTGATTTCATGTATTTATACTTCAAAAAGAAATCAACTCTCTTTCGTCAAAGTTTTCATCTTCAGCAGCTACACTGTAAGTTACACCAAATCTGCAGGATTATAATAGGATATTCCTATTTTATTTTTGTTTTTTTATTTTTTTTTTTTTAATCAGGTAAGTAACACATCACTAGTATAGTAAGTCATTAAGTATTGTTGAGGTGTAATCAAGGCGCTATATATTTTTCCTAACGTAATACCGAAAGAGTTAAAAAAAAGAATCATAAGTATTTTGGAAAAAAAGTATATAAAGGATTCTATGAAAATTAACAATTCGACAAGGACCATAACCATTTATGACTACCAATTACTCAGGATAACACACGCGAACTGAAATGTGCTTATAACAGATGAAATTCACACAGCGCTGTCTTGACTTCTCGATAAAACAAATCACCTATCGGAAGGTGAAGATCTAGTTTCAAACCTGTTCCAGTTCTATATTTCCATTATGCAAATATGCGTCTGGAAAGTAAGCAGGGCCATCATAACGTGATGTTGTTTAGCCTCGACAGTGGTGTCGATGAAGTGTTAAGGTAAATGGCATCTTTCTGCTGGGTCCTACAATATTATGGAAAGAAGAATTTTTCGTTTTGAGAAAAATCACACAAAACACGGCAGTCTTTGCTACGGTTATCATTATTAATCTTATTACACTATCTGAATTTCAATTATAGTTATTGACTATGAGATGGCCCTAATTGTAGCCATTTTAGAATTTTCACTGGGCTAGTGCTTTGTAGTAGGGATGGCTGAATCACAGTTGTTGACTTCGATCATCGTCACGATTCATTTGAATCTAAAGCTGAACTCAAACGTCCATGTTCTGTAGATTGATCCCTCTCCTTGACTGCCACCATGGCCCTACGAGATAAGATTAATTATTCGGGATGTAAAAAGAAGAGCCTTACACATTCGTAATATAAACTCGAAATGATCAGACGGTCGATTACAATATAACAGTCGAAGTGACACAGATTACGGTATCTAAATCTGATACAGATGAATATAAAATTCTTGTTTTAAAATGAAAGGTTCGGTGAGTACTCGTGATACAATATCTAAGTTGGTTTTATCAATGTTCAAAGATATTACATCAAACTAATGCGCAACATTTGAACAGTGATACTGGGTAATAATGATGGACTATTTTCCACATAGAAAACAATCACAATTTAGAGGTTATTCTATGGAAGAGTTATGGTCTTTCACATTGGCTTATGCATTTTTGTATGGAGAAGGCTAAACATGTTAGTTATTCCATCATTTTGTAACTTATGTAATATGAGTCATTGTGCTCTTAACCAATTGTAATGTTCAAAATGCCACTTAGAAACAAAATAAGACTCCCATATGCGCACACCCACATTCAGCAGAGAGAGAGAGAGAGAGAGAGAGAGAGAGAGAGGAGAGAGAGAGAGAGAGAGAGAGGGGTAATTGCAAGGATTGGGTTTTATAAAGTGTCAAATAATTATAGTAATTACTTGTAAAAAATAATATTATAAGTTATATTATCTTCTTAAATTAGGTATGTTTTGTTATATTTTCTTATTTGAATTGGTGATAATATAAGGCGCAACAGTTTATCATTTTTGGACCTGAGTAATCTTTTTTAGGGTAACCATCGTCCAGATCAGGGTGTCCATAATGATAGGATACAGCTGTGAACCAATAATCATGAAATTATCAATAATGCCAATGGCTTCAGCTTTATAGGTTGAAATGCTTAAAGAAAAAAAAATCATGCAGCTTAGACTTTCAATTTTATCATTTCATTAGTCTTATGTAGTTATCTTTTGGCCCAATTTGCCATTATATAACTAAAATTTTTCCTCTGTACGTTTGCAAGGACATCATCATATGGAGGTTTTCCTGGGCTACTAATGGTCTTCCAGGAATTTTCTTTTCTAGCTGTGAAGTTCATGGGTTTTATTATACAAAATAACAATAATATTAATAGTATTGATATATTGTCAATACTGAATATAGATAAAAAAGTATTCGTGTGTAATGGAAAGAATACATTTTTCTTCCAAATCAGAGAGCTAGCAACGGTAAAAATAAAGGAAAATAGATTCTTAATTATTTGATTGGGCCCCTTTCTAAGAATATCTTCCTAATTAGTGAATTTTTGAGAATTCGACAATATTTGCTGGGAATGAACAAGGAATATTAAAGACTTTTTAGATGTAAATCAAATCAATTGTTTACTGGTTTTACCTCATTTATGAAAGAATTCTAACGCTTGACATCTTGATATAATAAACCAATAAAATCAATGCTATTTTAAGTAATTAAGTTTAGGTTTTGAGTGAAGGCGAAGCACAAAGGAGGACGTTTAAAATTTCCCTTATGTTCATTATAAAAACATTTTTGAGTCAATTACTTGTGTGTAATAATTGCATTGTATCCAAATCCATTTTCATCAGAAGTTTGGTTATAAAGAACATCTCTTTTGAAAAGGTTCTATAAAAGTAGTGAGTGATATAATATTTGTTTTTGTGTGTGTAATTAAGACACCTACTGGTTATCATAAATAGGGGAATATGAATTCTGTCATCATTGCAGAGAAAATCTTCAGTGGACTGCGAAGTCCTAAATCGTTTACAAAATGTTGTTTTGGTAATATATTTGTTATTCAGAAGAAAATATATGTATGTTTTTTCTTCTTTTTTTTTGATAAAAAGAACTGTTGAAACAAGTTTACAAGATGCTAGGTCGCTAGGGGCCTCACCAAAATAAAGTTGCTCTCTCTCTCTCTCTCTCTCTCTCTCTCTCTCTCTCTCTCTCTCTCTCTCTCCTCTCTCTCTCTCTCTCTCTCTCTCTCTCTCTCTTATTGAAATTTTCTTTTTGTTTTTCTTTTACTATTCCCGTATTGAATTGATATAAGAAAGAAAGTTGTACTTTCCGTAAACGAAAATGTCAATTATATTATTTAGATAAATTACTCAAATTCGGGAAACGAACTCTATAACTTAATTTCTATATATTCAAGCCATACTAGTTTTACTTGTATTTCACATATTGTATGATTTACATTTTACTAGACTGTCCTTGTTTCATTTATTATGTATATATATATATATATATATATATATATATATATATATATATATAAATATATATATATATATATATATATATATATATATATATATATCTATATATATATATATATATATTTATATATATATATATATATATATATATATATATATATATATATATATATATATATATATATATATTTATATATATATATATATATATATATATATATATACTTATATATATATATATATATATATATATATATATATATATATATATATATATATATATATAGTACATCTAATGATGAACATTAAAGAATATATACTGTAGGATATGCCACAGGGCTTTACGTTTTCAGTTAAGTTGGCACTACAGGTTTTCTTTGTTGATGATAAGGATGAGGGGATAAGCGAGCGTCAGGATGGCCTGATGTTTGTTTTGTAATTTAATTATATGCATATATTCACTATTTTGAATTAAATATTTCTATTAAACGGAAAACTCTATAAATTTTTTGTTTACTTTTCTGTATGAAAAAGAAGTATTGAGTTGGTACTGAAAAAATATTGTATTGTTATTGTTGGCATCTGCCCAAAAGGCCACGATTTATGCCCGCCTTTTATTTAGTCAGCGTGGGCAGGCTCTGGAAAGCACATGGAATTTCTGCATGCTGTGGTTCTGCAGTGTGTGTGGTGTACAGAACTGCCCAGTGTACTCATCATAGTAATAAGTGACCGATGTTGCTGTTAGCTAGGAGGCTGAATGCTTCTGGCTATATAGCAACTTCTACAAGTGGTTATCTGTGAATTTAGTATTAGAATC
>NC_090747.1:14058577-14061077 GCF_036898095.1 Palaemon carinicauda
GTATTGATAGTGACGTCAAAAGAAAATCCAAGAATGATGGGACAGAATATATATGCAGTAAAGCAGATGAGGCTCACAAATTTATGAATTCCTGGAGTGTTTATGGTGTAAAAATTGCTCATAGAATTTTTGATGACATCTATATAAAGCAAAGAAGAACCTTATACTCATCAAAAAGATAGATGGATCTGTTATAACAACAAAAGATGAAGAAAGGCAACATTAGATGGCGCACTTTAATGAGGTCACGGGTAGGAAATATAAAAGAAATAATTAGATTTACATGCCTGAAGCTGAGGAAGACCGTGATGTTGCCATGAATGAATTCAATATGGTTGAAGTCGAAGATATTAAAAAACTAAAGAGATGGAAGGCCTTGTGATACGATAGAATAACTGCTGAGATGGTAATGACAGAAAAGGTAGTGACTCCCAGAATTCTTAAGAGATTATTTTGTAGAACGGAAAATGTAAAGGAAGATGAAATATAATTGGAAGGAAAAAACATTAATCAGGTGGAATCCTTAAAATATTTAAGAACTATGATCTCTAATACATAGTCTTTGGAATTAAAGTTTAATGATAGATTGAAAAACACCAAATCAGACATTGGCTAGGTTAAGTAAAATTTGGAAAACAGATAGCCAGATATTACATATAAAAATCAAGCTTTATATCAGTTTAGTGAGATCGGTGTTACTTTATGGGCGTGTGTTGTGGTATGGCAATGAAGCAATATCCAACAGATTTTGTATACTTGAGAACAAATTCCTCAGAAGAATGCAGGGAATTAAATGTCTGTATAGGATCAGAAATTACACTATAAGAGAGATTACTCGAGGTCCATTTGTGGAAGAGATCGTGTTGAGGCGTAAATGGAGATGGTTAGGGAATGGTCTTCGGACTCCACAATGATGATTATATAAAATAAACGTATATATAACGCAGGAAACATTCACCTTAGAGGGAATTTGACCAATAATAATTATCATTTATTAAAAAACAAAGGTAAACATCTATAATGAATGTCATAGACTTTGATATCAGACCGAAAATAATAAAAGCATAATTAAGCTACAGTACACTTTCCAACAATAATGAAAATAAATACTATTTTGTTATAATAGAATTTTACTAAATTCCTCATTGCCCATAAAACAGAGAATATATTGTTATACTGGCAGGGAAAATTTTAATGAAAAAATACACGGTATATTCATTTCATATAACATTATATAACCTGAAATAGTTCTTTGATTAAAATTATCCATTTGTGATACGTGAAACATGATCCATGTAAACAGGCAATGAATTATAAACGTGTAGCAAAATACTTTGTGTAGTTTTATGGGTATCGCCTAGAATGAGAATTATCCTTTAATAACATACCTACTAAAGCCGTCTACTGAATAAAAATTAATTGATAAGTGTTCCAAAAACGTTCTAATTGCGGCCACCCATACACACAGTTTTATTCGTATAATATTTTAAAATCCACTTAAATATGTAAAACTAATTCAGTATCCTCGAAAATAAGGCGTAGAAAAATATTGTTTTGAAAGGTACAATACAAAGGAATATTTTCCGCGAATGAATGCAAATGGCGAGTCACCATGCAAATGATGTCACAGGACATATATATATATATATATATATATATATATATATATATATATATATATATATATATATACATATATATATATATGTATATATATATATATACATACATATATATATAAATATATATATATATATATATATATATATATATATATATATATATATATATATATATATATGTATATATATATATATATATATATATATATATATATATATATATATAATAGGATAAACTAGCTTTTGATAAGGGATCGAGGAACAATTAAATTGCTGGAAGGACAATTAAAGGGGTAGGTAAGTGTACATATGGAGGAAGTATATTAGACACAGTGGAGAGGATATTGAAATAATAGGGAAATCATGAAGAAAAAGAATTAGAATATATGACGTTCAATATTAAATGTTGGATGTTGGTTCTAATAAACTTTTTTTTTTTCCGGAGGAAAGCGTATTATCCTGTAGATTTTACTGTATCAACTGGAAAGGCATTTATATATTATGAAGATATCTATTGTTGAATGTATTATTATGGAATTTGGATACTAAAACAAAATGAATATACCTGGTTAAAGGCAGACCATGAATTTAACAATTTGATGAACTGGTAGTAAATAAAGTCATTCCGATAAATAGTTGCATTAATAGGTTTGCAATAAACAGAGGTGATTGTGTACCTGTGATTATATTAGTGTATCAGTTCCCCATTAACATTATAAACTCTGGCCAACTCTTATTTTTTTCCCTTTCCTATATTCTCATTGTCGAAAGATCGAACACCGTCAAGGCACTGGAATATACGTAGCATAGTGGGGAAGTTTGTGGTGATACATATTAGGGTTTCCTTATAATGCTGGTCTTGTTATCAATCTTGTGGT
>NC_090747.1:14073577-14076077 GCF_036898095.1 Palaemon carinicauda
GGCGACATCACACATCCCTGTCTCAGCCCCACTCTCACCGGAAACCAATCGCTCACTTCATTTCCTATTCTAACACATGGTTTACTACCTTTGTAGAAACTTTTCACTGCTTGCAACAACCTTCCACCAACTCCATATAACCTCATCACATTCCACATTGCTTCCCTATCAACTCTATCATATGCTTTCTCCAGATCCATAAACGCAACATACACGTCCTTACCTTTTGCTAAATATTTCTCGCATATCTGCCTAACTGTAAAAATCTGATTCATACAACCCCTACCTCTTCTAAAACCACCCTGTACTTCCAAGATTGCATTCTCTGTTTTATCCTTAATCCTATTAATCAGTACTCTACCATACACTTTTCCAACTACACTCAACAAACTAATACCTCTTGAATTACAACACTCATGCACATCTCCCTTACCCTTATATAGTGGTACAATACATGCACAGACCCAATCTACTGGTACCATTGACAACACAAAACACACATTAAACAATCTCACCAACCATTCAAGTACAGTCACACCCCCTTCCTTCAACATCTCAGCTTTCACACCATCCATACCAGATGCTTTTCCTACTCTCGTTTCATCTAGTGCTCTCCTCACTTCCTCTATTGTAATCTCTCTCTCATTCTCATCTCCCATCACTGGCACCTCAACACCTGGAACAGCAATTATATCTGCCTCCCTATCATCCTCAACATTCAGCAAACTTTCAAAATATTCCGCCCACCTTTTCCTTGCCTCCTCTCCTTTTAACAACCTTCCATTTCCATCTTTCACTGTCTCTTCAATTCTTGCGCCGGCCTTCCTTACTCTCTTCACTTCTTTCCAAAACTTCTTCTTATTCTCTTCATATGACTGACCCAGTTCCTGACCCCACCTCAGGTCAGCTGCCCTCTTTGCCTCACGTACCTTGCGCTTTACTTCCACCTTTTTCTCTCTATATTTTTCATACTTCTCTATACTATTACTCTGCAGCCATTCTTCAAAAGCCCTCTTTTTCTCTTCCACTTTCACCTTCACTCCTTCATTCCACCATTCACTGCCCTTCCTCATGCTGCCTCCAACAACCTTCTTGCCACATACATCACTTGCAATCCCAACAAAAATTTTCTTTTGCTAACTTCCACTCCTCCTCTAAATTACCAGTTTCTCTTACTCTCACCTCGTCATATGCCATTTTCAACCTTTCCTGATATTTACTTTTTACCCCCGGTTTTATTAGCTCTTCAACCCTCACTAGCTCCCTTTTACATCTACCTACTCTATTCCCCCACTCTTTTGCTACAACTAATTTTCCTTCCACCAAAAAATGATCAGACATACCGTTAGCCATACCCCTAAACACGTGCACGTCTTTCAATCTTCCAAACATTCTTTTAGTTATCAACACATAATCCATTAATGCCCTTTCTACTACTCTTCCATTTGCCACTCCTACCCATGTATACTTATTTTTATCTTTCTTTTTAAAAAAGCTAGCACTTATTACCATCTCTTGTTCAACACACATATCTACCAGTCTCTCACCACTCTCATTTTCACCTGGTACGCCATACTTCCCAATGACACCTTCTACCTCTCCAGCGCCCACTCTAGCATTTAAGTCACCCATAAGAACTACATAATTCCTTCTACCCAGTCCTTCTACACACCTAGTTAATTTAATCCAGAACTCATTCCGCTCTTCTTCACTTTTCTCACTACCTGGCCCATACGCACTGACAAACGCCCAACATTCCCTACCCAACCTAACCCTTACCCACATTAACCTAGATGATATCTCCTTCCATTCCACTACTTTACCTGTCATCCATTCACTCAGCAATAAAGCCACACCCTCTCTCGCTCTTCCCCTTTCAATCCCAGACACTCTACCAGACATTTCACCAAACAAGGTTTCTCATAGTCTAAAAATGTAATATACAGGGATTTGTTATACACTGTTGATTTCTCTATTAGCTGTTTAATTACATGGATATGATCAGTTATTGAATGCCAACTTCTAAAGTTTGCCTACTCTCTTGGATGATCTAGGTCTAGCTATCTGTCTATCTGTCTAATACGATCTTTAAAATTCCAATATAACTTTTCTAGTCTAGGCGAAATAATAATGAGAATATCATATGCAATCATTGAGAAAAGGGCTATAGTCACCTCAGTTTTGAAAAATGCAATGGATTACCAGGAATGAAGTTCATATAGACCTAGCTCGAAACTATCCTTTGTCTCAAAAGTGCTTGAATATGTAATTCTTGAACAACTAGTCAGCTACTTAGAAGTAAGAGAAGCTTTGCCTGACATCCAATCTGCTTATAGAAAACTATACTATACGGAGACAGCCATCTGCTCTGTTGTAAATGATATTCCAGAAATGATGGCTGAAAATAAATGTGGTATCTTAATACTGCTCGATCTCAGTGCTGCTTTTGATACAGTTGTGCATGAACTGCTACTAAATGATATACAGTCCATCGGCGTAG
>NC_090747.1:14086077-14098577 GCF_036898095.1 Palaemon carinicauda
GCCGTTGTTGGCTCATCATATCAGCTTCTGGCTGCTGATTGGTCGTTTATAGAGTTTGCATCTGGTCTATGATGGAGCTCCTCTCCCAATTGCTGTGGCGCTAACTGGGAGAGACTCTTTCACAGTCAGGTTGGTATTCCACTCGCAGTCGTCGGTGTAGGTTGGAGTCTTGTTGTGGGCAAAGTCCAAAGGACGAAGTCAGCCAGTGCACATATTTAAAATTTAAAGGTCGTGGTCACTGACGTCATTCTAGCCATCCCGAAGGTTGTATTTGGTTGTACTCGTATCCAGTATACAATATTCAGGGACTGAGTCCAAGAGTTAAAGATCTACTTATTATATTTGTTTCTCAGGGATATTGTTTTATTATACTTCTGTTAATTTTTCTACGAAAATGGCCAACAACATTTCAGTCTTTGGGTGTTCCAGTACAAAACTTGAAACAAAATGTTCGGACATCAAATATTTAAATTTTCGAAAAGATGGCATTTTTCGAGTGCGCTGGAAATAAGCGTGTCGTCGAGCTCATAAAATTAATATTTAAAATTATGTGGTTTGTTCTCTTCATTCTACAAACAGTGATTTCATGGATGATATGAAGTCTCATTTGCTGCAAATCTAAGTTGATGTAAGAGACTTCTGACAAAAGCCGCAATGCCTTCTTTTTCCCGTATGGAGGTAACGTTTTTGTTACAAATTATTCTCCACTGCTTTGCAATGAAAACAATGATGAAAAAGAAGCAAATTTATTAACATCATAACGAATAATAATTGCTGACTGATTGGTTAGCACATTGCGTGAAAGAAAAACTTGGTAAAGAATGTATATATATATTTTTTTCTTTTTTTTTTAACAAACCAAGATGACAAACTATATGAGGAATATTATTTGAAAATAAATTATTTGATTAAAAGAAGTGGAATAGGCATGTTATTTAAAGCATGATTTTGTGCCCTGTAATCTTAGGTTGTGGAAAAAAAAATTGTATATGACCCTTTATGTGAGAAAACGTCTACCCAGAATATTAGTGCTCACATACAGATATTCCTTTCTACAGATGATACTCATTTACTCAATTTGGTCAGGATATACCTAATAGATTCTGGGTTTATGTTGCCCAACGGAGATCATTCGCTAGGGAGGATCTGAAATGCTTTTTTAAATGCTTAAGCCGTCTTATATCAACGCAGTGAATTTCAAGTATAATCTGAAAGAATATTTACTAAGGAAAGAAGTAGCCCCGATAAGTGGAAAGTGTAGTAGTAATTCATGCAATGAAAGTCAAGACTGCCTATCATAGATTATTGGTCAAGTGTTCATCTATACACAGGAAAAGAAAAAATAAAGTACGATGAATTGCCATGGAAATTTGTCTTACTGTTTTCATTTTAAAGTATATTGGATTTAATCAAGTATGAAACGCCTGCAAGTATACCCCTTAAAGGGGGGCGGGGAATCATTACAAAAAAACTCTTTATGACCAGATGAAACTTTCCAGAGTGACCTTACCTTTTGGTGTTATATTTCTGTGCAAAAAAATTTTTAATTTTTAGAATTAAGCATTTAAAAATGAAAACGAAAAATCAATAAAAAAAAAAATCAAGCGATTACGGAAGTATGAATCGGAAATATATGAAAATTGTAAAATAGATAGTGTAAAAGAATTGATGACCTATTTATGAAACTGAAAATAATATCTCATTTATATATGAAAATTGTAATAGAGAAACATCGTAAATACATTTAGAAATAATTCATGAAAAAGCTAATCATATCCTATTTATAATTCTATACAAGTAATGAAGTGAAATTATTTTACTTTATTTTTTCCCTAACGATGTTACATGACTGGAGAGTGATATAGTGAACAATATACCAAATTTCCAAGAGAAAGAATATCCAAATCAGGAAATAACGCAATTAGCAATGGGCAAAGAGTGAATAAACCGAGGTAAATACTCAAGGGTTTCTTTGGGGCAAAGGCTTTGATGTCGTCATGCCCAGAAGTGGCCTAAATCGTACCGCTGCCCGGCCGACCTTGTTTATGTAAATCTTGGTTGTGGGTAAGCGCAGACAACACTCTTAAAGCTGTGCATTGACTGGCCAACTCCTTGCCTGGGCTGATTTCAGAGTCAGAAATGCTGTTCAACGACTCAGAGTCCTGGTCTGTGGAATCCATGGCTTCCTCTTGATTGTAGGAGTTACTCGCTGGGAGAACCTCAGCAGGAGTCAAGTGCCCAGGCCTTTTTTCCATTTTTTATATTGTAGTTGTTATATGGTTAATGGATTTTTTCCTTCAGCAAGAGGGGAGGAGGAACATCTCCTGGGTCGCGACCAGGTTAGATCTCTCTTCTTGGATGAGCAGAGCCTCGACAATCCAAAGACTCATTCCATCTGGGGCACTGCTAATGATCTATGTATTTGTAATGACGCCCTCCCCAACTACGCTCATGTTGAGAGCAAGGAGCTGGTGGTTCTTGGTGGCTGTGTTCTAGATGTGGCAGGAAAATGTCTTTGAGAGTCTTATCGTCGTTATTCCAAGGTAATAGCTGGGACATCCACTGTGTGGGCATTGCTATTAATAAACAATGCTGGACCTCTTCAGAAAGTCTTACACGGGAAGGGTGTATAGTTTCTCATAAAGAGGGATCAGGTCTTCTTAGTAGGAAAATACATAATCAAGTTGATTGTAGAGTCTTCTTGAACGTGGTTGGTATGGTTCTTCATGATGTTTATCATGGCGTTTAGGTCCTGTTGTTACTGGCTTTGCATGATGTCCATGTATTATATGCTGATATTATAACACGTGCTCTCACTTCTAAGACCGATCTCGTACCATTTGTCCATTTGTCCTTTCCCTGAACGGAATGGTGTTAACTGCTGAATGAGGTCTTTATTTCACCTTCTACCAAAAAAAAAAAAAAAAAAAAATCATCGAACCTAGGCCTTTGCTTAATTATATAATTTATTGCCTCATTATAAACAGGACCTCCATCATCAGTGATTATGTTCGTTAGGACCTCTCCCATTGTTCTTCCTGGCTGGAGATCCACAAGGAACTGGATAGGATTACGCACATCCTCGTCAATGATGGCGGTTTCAAAAGGCAGGTCAACAAGGAGGTAAAATAAGCGATGGAAAAAATGGTACAAGACCAAGCCCAGCAGTGAGAACATGCCTTCTTGTATAAACTTATGCTACAGAAGCATCATGCACAGCCAGTACCAACATGATGAGAAGGTAAGGAGGGACATCATAAAGAACCATGTCAACCTAGTTCAAGAAGACTCTAAAACAAACCCGATTATTTATTATCATACTAGGAAGACAGGTACCATTAGAGTCGTAGGTAGGGGAATCAATAAAAAAGCTGAATTCATCATGGTTGATACTTAATGACCTACTGATTCAAAATCCATATAGTCCCAAAAATCCTCAAGTGACCTTGATGTTTTGCAGCCAAAAAACATATTGGTGACGACAAATAAATGGTTTTGATACATCCAGCTCATAATCCTGTGTAATATATAATTTCCTACTATTTTGATGATGAAAAATCAATTTGTGAACTTATTTATAAGATATAAGTAAAAATTAACTTAAAAATGTAAGTTTGAATCTAACCAAAGGTTTTCGAACCCTTTGACTAAGAAGATCGACTAAGGTCGACTATGGCATATCTGTCTTTACACACCATAATAAACTTTATTCATAACGCCCCGGAAATACTCCCTTTGAGGAATCATAGAAAATGAGGTGTAGGATACTGTTTCCTTATTTTAATCATCTTACACTGCTAAGAACATGCTGTAAAAGGGGGTGAATAGCCTAGCATAAATGTTGCCAAACATACCTTTTTAAGAAATGGAAATATTGACTTAAAGGAATGATATTACGGTCACCAACCCATAAAAGGTGATAACAAAGTGAGGTATAAATTATGCTCGCCTGTGTTTTACTTAAATACGACTAAGAGCAGTATATTTTCTACGGAAAATTTCCTATTAAAATTACGTTTTCTTAAAAAGTGTATGTAAACAAAATTTGAAATTTAGGGATACCTTTTATTTATATCTATTTTAATAACTCTATTTAGGGAGTAATAATCTTAGATCTCATTTGCACAGAAAGACAAAATAACCCAACATTGTAATTCTCTATTAACCTCTCTATAGCTTCTCTCTCACTTGCAATTATCTTCACTCTTTAAAAAAGTTCATGACCCATTCCCAACTAAACATTACATTTGACAAGAACGTAGACGGTTCAATGACTGTAAAACATGATTAAACTATATCTTTTTTTATTTTTGGGGGGAGAGGAGGGGTGGTATTTTCAGGAACAGAAATGCTTATTTCACCATTTCTCTACCACTCACATACACACCATATTCTCTTTTCAGATCTCTCCTAATCAAGCTTAAAATCTATACTATTGCTCATCCTAAAAACTTAAGCTTGAATTGCTAAGGAAGTTTTTCTCAGTCCTTCTATACCAATATTTTCCTGAAGTTCGGAGGGCTATTCATGATAATGTGGACAGAGTTTCGTGACGACGGGATATCTATAACATACGTCATAGCTACCACGTGATCCCCTGCTACCACTGTCAGAGGTATGGACATCTTGAAAAAGATTGCAAGTATAAGAATGATGACGAAGTGTGCGGTAAAAATTCAGGGAGACATTCCGCTAGGGAGTGTAATTCGCAAGTGTCAAAGTGTATAAACTGCACAAAGTTAAACAAACCTTGTGACCACACAGTAAAGGCTGCAAAGCCTATGACTTCGAATTGAAAAGACTAGCGGAAAATACTGATCATGGTTACTAAGGATGTCATGAACTGTGGCTATGTAAATATACAATCTGTAGGTAATAAGACTGTTCAAATTCGAGAATTGATAAACGAGAAATATTTGGATATGCTTTCATTATCTGATACATTGTTAAATACCTTGGATAAGGCAAAGATCACTTAAATGATGCCCCCCACACATGCCTTCTTTCACATACCGAGAGAAGGTAAGTCTGGTGGGGGTGTCGAACTCTTTATTCACGAAAGTTACCAAAATCTCAAAATGTTGATAAGAGTTAGTGTATCAAGCTTTGAATATATAGAATTAAAATTTATGCAAAAAAAAAAAAAAAAAAAAAAAAAAAAAAAAAAAAAAAAAAAAAAATATCCTTTGTAACAATCTACAAACCTATAACAAACACTAGCATCTTTTTTGGAGAGTTTGGTGCTCTCATTGAGATGATTATCATGGAGAAAAAGGAATTAGTTATATGTAAAGACTTCAATTTTTAGATGGATAACGCATCAAATCCTGATGCTTTGGCACTTAGTGAGTTACTAGAATCATATCGACTAGTGAATATTGTCGACTGTACAACTACTTTAACTAAGCATACGTTAGACTTAGTTTTAAGTGGTGACATAAGTAATATTGTATCTGTTATTAAAGTTGAACAGAACTGTACTATTTCCCCAGTACAAAAACATATTACGTTTAGTCTACCTCTACAGAAACATGCATATGTAAAGAAAATAAACTATAGACATAAATAATTTTTGTCCTACCGTTTTTATTGAAGAAGTTACAAAGAAAATAAATGATGCTATCAACATTTCCTGTGATCATGATTGCTAATGTCTGTTGGGAGCTAAGTGTGCTAACTGTCTTACGACCTCTTATAATAAAGTGAGTAAAAGTGAATGTGATACCATGTGCCCACCGATGGAAAAAACTATAACTGTAAAAGACCTATCTCCTTGGTTTCAATGAGAGACTTTGGTAAAAAAAAGAGGGAAAAAGACGTAAAGAAAGAAAGTGGAATAGGTTAAAAACTGAAAGTACTTAGGTAGAATACAAAAATGCTGCGTGTCAAAATAACTACCTACTGATTAGGAAAAAAAGTTAATGCTATAAGACAATGATTCTCGAAGCAGCAACAGACATAAATAATATATATCGTCTCCTGAATGGTCTAATGGGAAATGTAAAAGAAAAGAACTACCTGGTGGATACAGTGACTATGAACTAGCAAATAATTTTCTAGTGTTTTTTAAAGATGAAATTTAAAATATAACCAGGTTCTTTGTAAATACTCAACATCAGATTAATGATACATCAGGCACACAGAAAAAATAATGCGATTTAACAACAAAACACAAGATGATATCACCAGAATTATCAAGAGAGCAAAGAAAACTAACTGCGCAATTGATCCTATGCCAGTATTTGAAGTAATTGGAGAGATAATTTTCTAGGGTAGACGAAATAATAATGAGAATAGCAGATGTAAACATTGATGAATGTGAGTTTCCTAAATGTGAGAAAATGGCTATAGTCACATCAGTTCTGAAAAATGCACTGGGATACCAGGAATTAAGCACATATAGACCTAATTCGAATCTATCTTTTGTTTCAAAAGTGCTTGAATATGTAATTTTTGAACAACTCGTCAGTCACTTAGAAGTAATAGAAGCTTTGCCTGACAACCAACTTTCTTACAGAAAACTATATTCTACGGAGACAGCCATCTGCTTTGTTGTAAATGATATGCTAGAAATGATGGATGAAGATTAATGTGCTATGTTAATACTGCTCGTCAGTTCTGCTTTTCATACAGTTGTGCATGGACTGCTACTAAATGATCTACGGTCCATCAGCATTGAAGACCAAGCCTTCGAATACCTAAAAAACTACATAGTTGGTGAATATTACTGTGTACAAATTGGAAACTCTTACTCATCATGTGAACCCTTAAACAGAGGGGTACCACAGGGGAGTTTACTTGGCCCCATTTATTCTGCATCTATACTATTGGTCTATCGAAAATACCACAAAGGCATGGCATGAAGTTCAAAATATTTGCAGATGACAAACAATTTGACTTGTCCATAAATGATATAGATGACACTACTGAAACTCTAAACCGAATCCTTGATAGAGTTAGAGAATGGATGACATTTAAACAACTAAATTTAAATGAGACCAAAACTGAATTCCTGATGGTGGGTAAGACAAACAGCGTGAGAAACTTGGGTGATATTCAAATGAACATAAATAATGACTCGGTGCTGATATCTAGTAAAGCTCGAGATCTAGGTGTATTTCTTAACTGTAACCTTTCTCCAAATGCCCAAAAATAGTGTAATAAAACCTATTGGTTATCATCTAAGAAATATTGCGTTTTTTTTTTTAAAATACCCTATGAAAGTTCTGTAAAGAAACTCGTGATAAACTATGTTATTACCAGGGTTGACTACTGCAATCCTTTTATTACTATTTACCAAAAGTGCAACTTAAGAAGTTACAAAACATAATAAGCAGAGGAGAGTACTGATAAAAGGTTTCCCACCTTGAGAAAGGATCACCCATTTACTAATCGATTTACACTGGCTGCCGATTAAAACGAGAATTGAATTTATATGTATAATAACCCACCAAGTTATCAGAACCGGTCTTCCAATATACATAAGAGAACTGCTACATATTGATTACGCTACCAACGAATCGTGTCGACACGAGAATAGTTATAAATGGCATCAAACTGTTGGAACCTAGATATATGTCTACTTTAGGCTCCAGGGCCTTTAAATATGCGGCCCCAAGACTATATAGTAGCGCTCCCAGGAACATTCGAATGATTGAAGACATTAAGTCTTTCAAGAGAAAACTGAAGACTTTCTTATTTAAAAAAATCTTACAACAGTGACGGTTTAACAGTAGAAGAACAACACGTGATCTGAAACGATAAATACTCTGAACGAACAAGGTAAAACGACAGTGGAGGTCCTGTAGAGAGTGGGGTTCTCCTGCTGTATGGGACCGGAAAAGCAGCCATCAAAGTAAGTAAGTAAAGTAGCTCTCCTACTCATATGGACTTACTGCTGTACGTCTTACTTCCAACTGAACGACGGGAGCCAGTGGGTTTCTTTGCGGAGAATGCTTTCTTCCCTCTCTCACCTCCTTCCACTTCATTTCCTCTAAAGAGGCACCTCTAAAAATAAGAAAAGGTAGACTAACGATAAATACTTAACCCTCATCCCAAACCACCTACAAATAAAAGGTGCAGATTTCCCATATCCGAAGCACCTACCTAATTATACACCTACATGTGTGTGTGTGTGTGTGTGTGCACGCGCCAGTGTGTGTGTGTTTGTGTGTTTTGCGTTTGTTTTTATCAGTCTGTTTCCGAGACATTTCAGCTTAGTCATTAATTTCGAATTTATCATAAACATCAACATAAATTGAATGTACGTTGTGAATTGCGGATAGAAATATTGTCCAAATAAAAGCTTGTATGATGAAGTAAATCTGAAAGATATGGCAGGCAATATTTTTCCGGTGACTTAAGATATCATGAATGTGGAGTAAAAGTGGATTTTTTAACCTCTGCTTTAGAAATCATGGATGATCTGTGAGGAAGAAGAGAAAGACTTTCCTCGCCTTAGCAGTAATGTTACAAAGGTTATTTATCGTGTCAAAGAAAGGGGTTCCATTTGGCTTGAAAATATTCAGAGACACCATTTTTGGCATGCTTTGTGAGTTAGCTTGGAAAAGAAGCTTTCTCAGAAAGCTATTTAGTCATTAAATTTTCCTGAATACAACGCCAAATTTGCTGATGCTGACGAAATGTTTCTGTTGAATTATCAATAGACCATTTTCTGAATGACCAAGATTTAGTTTGCTTTACATTAAGGATTCCTCCGTTTCTTAGTAGTTTTTTTTCAAATATTTTTTTTTCAGCTGTGATTCTGACTGGTTCATTTTAATTCTATTTAGCAAATAATTATTTAGTGTTTGGTTATAGTTTTTTTACATTCGTTTTTTTTCACCTTTTTCTTCTCTTAGCTCATGTTATATTTGATTTTTCATAATCAATAAATTATTTAGTAAATTGATGGTTTCTTACTATTCATTATTGAGACTTTGTATATGGTAGCAAGAACTCTATCAAATGACCAATTTCTTTTTTATTCATGTGGGAAGAGAACTAACAGATGATTGGCTGCCTTTCTTTTTTTTTCTTTAAATAATTTGAACTCTAATAAATTTATATGATATTCTTACTGACATAATATAATAGTTTAATCACTGGAACCTCTAAATATCCAGTAAGCGTCTTAGGGGAAGTAATTTTTACATAACAAATAACTCCTTTCCTTCTATTGCCTGTTATTATTATTTGGCATGATTTAGTTTCACAAAAGGTTTATTTTTCTTCCCTCCTTATAATACGGTTTATCATATTACAGCCTGTAACAGTAGTGTTGCAGCCTTGGCTATCAAAAAACTGTTGAAGTTGTATTAGTAAAAGTTGTAATTAAATATTTCACATCAACATTACACTTATGTTTTCCATGCAAATTCTGAAAATAGATATTAGTAAATATAACATCAGTATTACATATAATATTAGGAAGAAAAAGTTTTCTTAGTAAAGAAATGTATATATATATATATATATATATATGTATATATATATATATATATATATATATATATATATATATATATATATATATATATATAAAACATGGAATGCTATAAAGGTATCATATGTTTTGGATATAAGAGAATTCAAGGTAGAGAATATGAATTAAGATATATCTGACGTATAGGTATGCACAACAAAGTAGAAACTACAACATTCCGATTTTTCAAGTTAGAAGAAAATTAAAGCTCTATTTTCTTATATTCAAAATAAGCTTTAGGAAACATTTTTTTAGTCATATTTTTTTCTCTTTTTTATGTTGTGATTATTTTTACTTTATCTGTAAAATCCATAAGAATATGTAGTATAGTTTGATATGTGTTACTGAAAAATTTGAGAATTATTATTATTATTATCATTATTATTATTATTATTATTATTATTATTATTATTACACAGGCATCAAATTTATTAGTTTATTTAACAGGCAACATCATTAGTACTTTATTATTTTTCAATTACTGATTAAATTTTTTGAAGACTTATAAATTTCACTTAACTTTTGATAAAAGGGGGATTTTATAAACTAACTTGAATTGGTTAACGTTTTCCTACAACCCCAGCCACCAAAAAAAAAAAAATATATAGGAAGAAGAACTTTTGGAAAACATCTCCCAAAAGTATGGAGTTTTCACTTGAGGAAAGCGCGTCTTTTGGAATCCTTTGGATTGTAAAGAAAGAAAGGTATATTTTTTGTCCTCAGCGAGATATCCAATAATCACAAATGAATTGCCCAAATTCTCAAAATCATATAAAGTTATTGGTTTTAGCGTTCCCTAATGTCTATATTACTCTCATATTACAGTTTTTCGATGTTTATCGACCAAATATAACCAAGAAATGTGACAATTTCTTGAATAGCGAATAATTTCCCCCTACAAAAGTTTAAACCATTTTGCACATTGTGTGAAATAGTCTTCTGATAGAGCCTGCTGTTTTCATTTCCCGATTCACTGGGAGACAGTCCAATCACTCTTAAAACTATAGGAATCATAATGCTCTAATCATAGTACTTCATGAGGTTTATTATTCTCCACTTCTCTCTACCGGAATGCAAAGTCTTTTCTTTGTTTGTTAGTTTAGAAATATTTCCCACAAGGATTTAAGTTTATTGTACTCTTCAGAAGTTTATCTTTCCGGTTGTTGCTTTGTCTAAAGGGAAAAGATAAGGATCTTTTTGTCCTTACGCATTTTTTTTAAATATTACACTCAATTTTATCTTCAAGTTTTAAGGCTCGGAGGAATAGATGACAGAATACTGTTCTGAATCCTGAAAACTATTTTATTCTAAGTATCACCGGGGTAAAAGTCAATGGACATTCGTTATAGATTCTGTTTCATGTACATTTCTTTTCTGTAAATAGTTACATTATACTTTATACTAGATTCCTTTACTTATCTTGACTTGGACCAATAATTTTGGAGAAAACTTGAAGAAAGGAAATAATAGACATATTTCCACTGAAATGGAGAATTGATTATGGATTAAGATGGAGAGTATTTTGTGGAAAAAGACACGAAATAAACTGACCTGTAAATGTTCGTTTGTATGAATTATTTCATTTTTTATGCATTCTAAAGAAATTAATTTTACTTGTATTGTTTTTCCCAAAATATAATTATTTTTAAGAGTATTCGGCATTATTATTGGAAAACAGTAAGGACGTGAAGAAGAGCCCAGTATTTAGGTATTTCATATTCATATTAAGAAAATGGGATTATCTTTAATATTTATTTGAAATATATTAATTCATAAAAAAAGGATAAGATTCCCCAAACGACTTACAAAATGGATGAAGCTTTTGGCTTTCTCCAGAATGGGACTCTTAACTAGCAGAGTAATTTATGAAAAATAATAGATTATTGTGTATACTATTGAAGCTTCTTTGATGTGTTGAAAAATATGATAAAGCATTAGGATAGGATAGAATAGTGACCCAATGGCCATTTTAATTGCCATACCCTCCTACATGAAATCGCCTATTTTTTTTTTTTTTTAAAGGAAACTCAAGTTTCTATTAATGTGACTACTTTTTTCCCCTGCCGTTTCATTGATATTTAGTAATTTAACATTTTTCCATGTATCTTTTTTTTATATTTTTTTTCACATTCCATTATTTTGTTTCGCTGTTCTAATTCTAGAATCAAATTTGAACTGTTATATGAAAATCCTGGCGTCTTCCAATGTCCTGACAATCATATGCTATAATATATCTTTTCCTTATCTAGTCTCCTTCGCTGTTACCTTACTATATAGTGTAGTTGTTTGAAAGAATTGTGTGTATCAAATTTTTGCAAAGTGGAAGATAAAATCTACAAATGTACATTATTCCCTTATCGGCAGTCACTCTAAAGATGTTCTTTGGTTTCTTTATATCACGGCAGACAACTGATTTATTTCCGTAAAACCTTTCTATTTGGTGAGCAATGGGATTAATTAAGAAGTACAAATAATAACTGCATTCGACATAGCAGTTGAAATAATGTTTTCTATCCTACCTTTTTACAGGTGATTTATTTATATTTAGTTAATACTGGAAGGAATAGCAAAAGATGATACAAGATTCGAATAGAACAAGTAGAAATTCCGGGCTATGAATGAAAAAGAAAATCAAGATAATTTTCAATGAAAATGCAAAGTCAACAAATGAGAGTTATGGATGAACGTCTGGAGATTGTTAATGAATACTGTTTCTATACATAAGCCATATATTACGTGTTTCCCTAGGACACGGAACCGAAATTAAAAGAAGGATAAGCGTAGGTTGGAAAGTATTTGATAAAGCAAATAAAATTATTTAATGTAAAATGCCGCTATCTCTTAGAAAGGAGACTATCGAGTGGACGTACTAGTATTTACTTGAGCATATAAAACTCGGAGCCTTGCTTAAGCCTTAGAAAATAAGTTAGTTAAAACTCAAACAACTATGGAAAGAATGATACTGGGAGTAACACTAGGAGAAAGAAAAAGGGCAACGTGGATACAAGAGCAAATT
>NC_090747.1:14103577-14111077 GCF_036898095.1 Palaemon carinicauda
ATAAGAAAATGGCTACAGGATATTAAAATTAAGGTAGATGGAAGAGTTAAATGAAGGTCCTGTGATATCATAACAGAAGCTATAAGGAACCAGTCTAAGAAAACTGCAAACTGGAAAGCCCTAGGCTTAAAAACCTGAGAGTCTTACATACAAAAATAGCAAAACATCTCCACTACTGTATTTGAAACCACCATACAACTGAATAGGTGACCACAGGAAGGACGTGTCTAATTCAAAAAAAACAAATTGTTAAAGCAACAGACCAAGCAACTGTCGACCAATTACATGCCTACCAACAATGTGGAAGCTGTAAACAGACATCTTCAGTGAAAAGCTGTTTATCCACCTGTAGGAAACAAACACTATACCTAGTCAGCAAAAAGGATGCTGCAGGTAATGCTGAAAAAAAGGGGGGGGGGGGTAATATTAGACGAGATAGTAATGAAGAATAATAAGAGATGGAAAGGTGAACTGAGTACCAAATGGATTGACTACAATACAGCCTTTGGAATGATACCTCACTCATGGCTGATTGAATGTTTAAAGATATATGGTGTAGGGAATAATACTATAAATTCCTCAAAATGGCAATGCAAAACTGGAAAACTATATTACATGTTCTGGACATGCTGTAAATAGTTTATGGCAGATGGGGTCACTCTGTCTAATGTCAATCGGAATTCTTTCACTACGTGTATTTTTATTTTTATTGCTGTACTTTCTGTAGAGATATCTTCAAAGTTCTAACCTAATATATATATATATATATATATATATATATATATATATATATATATATATATATATATATATATATATATATATATATATGATAAATTTTGCACATTTTTACGTGTTTTTTCATATTCAAATAAGCCATATATATTTTGATATATTAATGTCTGGATTCTCTTAACGACCTCGGGATCAGAGCCCCAGGCGAAATCTCAAAGACAAGAGCTTGGCTCCGGCCGGGAATCGAACCCTGGTCGGCAAGCTTATATAGACAGTGACTAACCCATTCGGCCACGAAGGAAGATATATATATATATATATATATATATATATATATATATATATATATATATATATATATATATATATATATATATATATATATATATATATTCCTGGATTTTGAAGGGATTTCATTACTGCTGGGGTTTTTACTGAATCAAAAAAAATTTAATCATCTATAAATGCCATTCGAAGTGGTTTGCCATAATGTTGGTTTTACCATTACCTGGTTAATTATATAGGTATGGTCAGTTGAATATCCACTTCTAAAGGTTGCCTGCTCTCTTGCTTGATTAAAGTGTAGCTTTTTTTCTATTCAGCATTTTATGATTTTTTGTAAATATTTTAAATATTAATGAGAGTACATTTTTTCGGACTTTTGTTTCTCCCTTTTCTTAATCAGTATCACGATAGAATCTTTCCAAGGTATAGGTATAGAGCATTTTGGCACACACTTAGAGTGTTTTACTAATATGAAATCTCCTCCATCTATTATCATATCAACTGTTAGGCCATCTTCACCAGCTCCGTGGTCTCTTTTCCTACCTTTTAATGCTTTCTTTACTTCTCCTACAGTTACATTTGGTACTTCCTCAGATGTTTCATTAGTTCTATTGGTAAAAAATTATTTTTCATTTATCACTATTGTGTAGAATTGTATGAAAATCTCGGGCAATTTTTTTTTACTCAATCAATATTGTGGATATTTCCATTTTCATCTTTAAAATCAAATAAACTTCGGACCACTGTTTCAATTCTTCTTTTCATCAATATGACGCTTCCTCCTATCTTTAGTGATTCTTACGTTTTGGTCGGATTGTTTTTATGAATATCTTGGGTTTTTATTTATTTATTTATTCATTTTATTTAATTTTTTTTTTTTTTTTTGGTGAGGGGCGATAGTTCTGCTAACTCTATTTCCTCTCTCTTGGATTTTATCCCCATTTCTAGTCTTTCTTTGTTAGGTTTTTGGTCTTTTCTAATAGTTTTCCTTCATCGGGTTGAGGAACTGTTCAACCCAGATCTTGTGCTGATTACAAAACAAATAATAGTGTTATATTCTGGTTCATTTCTGCTTTACATGCTTCCATTTTCTCCGGTACCTATTTTGTGCTGCTAAACTAAACTCATCAGATTTTTTTCTTATCACAGTTATATTTATTTTCTTTCTGAAAATTGTTTTTTTTTCTCACTTTCCTTAGATCTGAATAAAATCTATCCAATCTTTTTGTTTCTCCATTTGGGTTTTTCTATGTCCATTTTGTATGCTCCTTTTCATAAAAGGTGTTCATGATTTTAATATTGTTTATTTCAGCAGACTCTACAAGCATGTCTTATCTGTCATTCCTCGTCTTTTTTTTTTTTTCTTAGAATCACTTTAGCATTGTGATCACTCAAAACAAAAATACATTGTGTATTACCTCCAGACATTAAAGAAAAAAAAATATTTCATTACTTCCATTGTATAGGATGCTGTTCGTTCATACGCTTGAATAATCATCAGTTTATACTTATTTAGTTTGATGAATAATCTTGCAATTATAACACTGGTACTACCAAATTACTTTGTTACCTGCAACATTTTTACTAATAAGAAAACCCACTCTCTTTTATTTGTTTTTTACATGTCCTTTGAAGAAAAATATATGACCCTATTTTAATTCTATATAAAACTCCTTAGTTCTTCTAACTTCATTCAGTCCTATTATATCGCAATTTATATTTTCCCTTACTCTAGAGATCGCAAGATCTTTTTCCCAAACATTTTATATTACAAGGTTCAGTTTCTAAGGTGGCGTGTTGTAGTCCACAAAATTTTAGCACCCTCTGGGGGCATAATGTTTTTATATTCCTTCCTGGAGTCACACCGTTTATTTTCGTTATCCCCTTAGATCGTCTTTATACTTCAAGTGAAAGTTATTTATATATACTTTATTGACGTTTAAACATTTCAAAAAAGTTCCATGGTCAATTTTGAGGTGGAAAAAGCACCTTTTAGTTCTATTACGATATATATACATTAGATCATTCTATTACAAAATATGTACCTTAAATGCATAGGAAAGAATATGTATATATATATATATATATATATATATATATATATATATATATATATATATATATATATATATATATATATATATATATATTTATATATATATATATATATATATATATATATATATATATATATATATATACATATATATATATATATATATATATATATACATATATATATATATATATATATATATATATATATATATATATATATATATATATATATATATATATATATATATGTATGTATACACACACACACACACACACACACACACACATATATATATATATATATATATATATATATATATATATATATATATATATACATACTGAAATTTTGCTACTCACATTTTAGTGAATTTTCTTTTTAATTTTCTTTTACTCTTCAGTAATAAAATGTTTAAGCAATGATATTAGTAATAATTTAGTTGTTAGGTGATGGAAAGTGTAGACAGATGATATGAGAAAAACTTGAGGGTTAGGAATTTTCTGAGATTCTACTATTGGAATTTTAGTGATTTTTTTCTGAGTATTTATTTTTATTAGTTTTTAGTGTTCTCGCTGCTCTTCAATAATAAAATTTTTACACACTAATTGTATCGATAAATTAAGCGTTTATTATTTGTTTTGGAGAGAATGATAGATATTTTTTTTCCCTAGTTGTTTGAGGTAACAATTAGTTCTTACTTAGAATACTTTTTTTTTTCAAATTATTTTATTTCTATATCTCAATTTCACCATTGTTTTTTTGGCTGATAATGTAAATTCTATATAATTGAAATTAACATTACTCTTTTTACTACTTGTTTTTTTTCAACAATTATTGTAATGACTACATTATGTACAAGAACCATTTTCTCAGGTAACATATTGAATTAATTGCCCTTTTTAGTATTCATTTCAATTTCTCTTTTTTGGGGGGGTTGGGGGGGGGGGGTTAAAATGTAAATTCTACTTTAGTGAGAAGAAAATTACTTTTGCTATTATTTGGCTGTATCAACACAAGTATTATAATCTCTAAAAATATGGATATGAACTATTATTTCACAAAAATTATTGAATTTTTGTCCTTTTTTTTATTTATTTCCGTAGTTCTCGTTTGGGTAAAAATATTCTTTGTAAGATTTAAGAATATTTTTGAGACATCGATCAATAAAGCATCTATATACGTTTTAGGAAATACACAAAAATTAGATAATTAAATAACACGTTGAATTGACATACCCTTTCTACGTTTCAGGTATCAGATTTGGCGCGTTGATGTTTAACGTCTGGAGCCATTTAGTTTACGTATATGAAGGGTAAGATGGCATATTTATATGTATATAAGTTCATAAAAATCTACTATATTTTGGTAATCCTGTGTGAAGAGAAAATTTCAAATTGCTTCGTTTTCATAGTTTGAGGTGATTACTATACTTTAAAATGATTATTACCACTCTAATATTTTCTTATAATTGTCATAAATATCATTGCTTTGATATCTGTGCATCATATGTTAGCTTTATATTGCTTGATAGAGCATCCCATGTAGAAAATAGTAAGCTTTTAACCTACCTGTTGTAGTTGCCAGTTAGTAAAGTTCGGACGAAATTCTCTGAAAGTTGCAGCTTCAGTTTTGCGCTTACTCTACAAATGCAAATATCAGATAGATATTGATAAGATGCAAAAATCTGTTGTAGTTTATAACAGCAGAAATTAAATTATGGGAAACAAGCGGATATCAATATTACTCTTAACTAATAAGCATTTTATGGAATACTGTACTTGAAATGGTAAAATACAAGAGAAACATCCATTATGAAATGAACAATAGAAATCAAGATATATGACTTTAATTTCGAATGTTATAGATTCAATTAATGTATTACTCTATATTTTCATTTACACTTGAATAATAATAATTATAATTACAATTACACATAGTAGAAACAATAAGTAGAATATTCTACTGTAGAATTGAGAAAAGTAAGAAAAGTAAACAACTTTGCTTTAACCTATCTATGTCTATAATTCCAGAAACGATGCAGTCTCACAAATAAGGAGCCATAACATAGAGCTCTCTAACTGCTTTGCATTCGGAAGGGGGAAGCTTAGTAAGCTTCTAAAAGCAGGAGGTTTGCTTCCACACTAATGTCAAGCTCGTTCCAGAACTGTGTATTTCCAATATGCGGCTGCATTTGGGAAACGTAATCTGGGCAAATTCGTCGTGTGACTTCAGCTGCAGCGGTGAGACCACCAGAATACAAATTGCCAGCTTATGTGTTGTTTGTTTAATTCGATAAATTTATCCAAGGCAGGAAAGATATAAGAGATTTGCATACTGGCTAAATGTACTCTATCTATTGGAAATTGAGGCCACAAAAGGTTTACATTCGAGTAATGAACGGTGATTTGTATGTATCATTGGCCTCAGAAAATACACGATTATCTGATACTTTTCACTTCACATGAATAAAATTGTAAGCAATGTTACTATCTGCAGGCATTTTACATGAATTTCTTTTGGTCCTTGAGTTATTTGTAATAATCTCTTTAGTGATTTTATTTCATTCATATTTTTTTTTTAAAAGCTTCCAATTATAAAAGAACTTGAGATAACAAATAGTATAATTTTCTCTGGTTGATAATAGATATCAATTTGAACTCATGGAGGCAAATATTACTCATTGGGAAGGAAAATAAACACATATATTTAGAATAAAATCATAACGATTACCTTTTTGAACAATATGTAAGACTTAATTTTCAAAAACAATAAACTACTACAGTAAGCAGTTAAAATTACCCAGAGTCCGTATATTCAAACGTAATTTGTCAGAGGTTTTGATGAAGTTGCAAAAGTAATTTTTTAGTTTAGGGTGGGAGATAAAATTATCTACATTGTTAGAGGTCCCTGAAGTAGCATTGAAAAGCAAGCTGTTCTCCTATATAACCTTAAAAAAAAAATCCCTAAAATCAGACTACATCAAATTTTTTTTTTTTTTTTTTTTTTAAACATTATCACCTTCAACATATAAGTGGATATTTGGGCAAGGATTATGTGTTATCCTTTCTCTTAGTGACTCTAGCATTGATAACATTTTTGTAATTATCCCGTAATTCGAATTTTTTGTATGGGAAAGAAGCTCTTTGCTATTTTCGATCAAATGTTTTATCAAAATTTTAATTCGTCATTTTATATGTAAATGCAGTTGGAATTCGTTTTCCTTTCGTTTAAGTCATTATATTTTCTAGAAAGAACAAGAAGTTGAATATACTCTGTGAAAAGGTTAGTCATAAGCT
The DNA here is from genome assembly GCF_036898095.1 of Palaemon carinicauda. Lineage (NCBI taxonomy): Eukaryota > Metazoa > Arthropoda > Malacostraca > Decapoda > Palaemonidae > Palaemon > Palaemon carinicauda. The sequence continues at coordinate 14,109,953 of NC_090747.1, forward strand.
GCCAAATGAGATATCACAGCTGAAAATATCACCAGTAGAATAGTTGAAACAGAAGTATATATAAATGATAATTTCTTAATTGAATCAAACTAATATTTTTTCAATATTATCCACCAAAAAGAAAGAAAATAGGTTACACGGAGCCTATGGTTCTTTGAATTAACATAATGAAAGGTGGCATTTTAAGAAAATAGAAGCCGATGTTTAAGTCAGAAAGTTTCCTAACATTGAAGATGCCGACACGATCCAAATGAGACTAACTTCTTTTTTTGGACAAAGGAGTTAGTGAACGTGACTTATAAATGAATAAAAGAAAAAAAGATCCTATGCCCGTGTTATCTGCATGGTGCATTTATCGTCGAAGGCTATCTCATTATGATTGCAAGTGAAAATTTTGTCAATTTTTAAGCAAACGATGTTGTGCACACGAGTCGTTAGAGACAAGTCGAATGCAACTAACTTTATTTGGACGGAACTTGCGTATTTATACAGCCTTTTCCAGTTAAGAAGGGCACTAAGAAGGTTATCAGTGAGAGGGAGAGCAAAAAAAAAAAAAAAAAGAAAAAAAAAATTAGTGTATGAGCGTGTGCGGTATAATGTTTGGGCTGAGGATGGATGCATTTTATATCTGAAAATGACTCATATCCTAACACACACTTTTTCATACAGACACATACAACCATATCAAAACAATCATATAAACACAAGCACATGCGATATGACAACTAAAAAGCCTTAACATCAATCGGGTTTCGTGGTTTGCATTCTGGAATGAGTACTGGGAAACGTACATGGTATATGAAAAGTTTTTTTTTTTTTTCATGTACACATAAAACTAGATTTCATACTATAATGCTTAGATATGAGACATCAATGCACGTGGCCTCTTTCAATCATCAAAGATATTATTTTTTTCCGGGCTATATTGTACCAGTTAATCATCAAGAGTGACTTCATAAAGAGTTTTCTCTGAATTTACTGATCGTGTTCGGTTTTACAGATTTCCCAGTGGTTTTAGTTATAGTACTTTATTTTTATTACTCCAGGCCCGGATTGAGTGAATGGATGATGGAAACAAAAGGGGACTTGCATATAACAGATGGAGAAGTGAACATGACAAGATTT
>NC_090747.1:14113577-14121077 GCF_036898095.1 Palaemon carinicauda
TATAACAAATCATTAAGATGAACCTTGAACTCTTCTTCCGTTGGTTGATCATTTTTGTTCTCCTTAACGTCACCTTTCCAATTAATGGACTTCCAAATCAATTTGATATATTTGAAGTCTAACAGCCCCTTTCATCTTGTGTGAGTGACATCCCACACATGCTCGTCAAGGGTTGTTTTCTGACGTTCGCAAAAGCCTTCATAAGTATCCTGCAACCCTCAGACATTACTCCATCCACATTCATACTCTCGTCGACCACAGGGACCTCTGGTGGTGCTGCCTGTTGTAGTATGTCCGCCAGCCTTTGCATGACAATAGCCTTGTAAAAGAAGCTCTTCTGTAACTTACCCCGAGGATTTATTGCATGATGCCACTGTCCAAGTGTTGCTGCTCTCTGCAACAGCTGGTTTGACGAGACGGTTCTCCAGCTGTCCACTGCCTAGGTGACACACAGAGGGGCATATTTAGACCCTCATTCATCTTGCCAAGTAATTAGGTTACTTTTAAGCTCAATGCATCTACATGTAGCAATACATAAATCGGGTTTGGATATCCCTGTTTGCTGCCTTATAAAAAATAGGTCACCAAGCAGCTGTCAACTCCTGTAATACAAATGGTTCGCCATTACCATATGATTTTGGGAAATATTTAGCGATGTTCAGCCATGGGTATTTACTGGTCCTTAGTAGATCTATATTCATAACACTGATTATCTCCCAACGGTAGGTGCAGCACACCCACCCCACTTGTGCAATTAAACCTCCCATCATCAGGGCATTCTCGAACTGTGTAACCTGTTGCATCAACTCACCATGGTGTTTTAGGTGGTAGAATTTCGAGTCATCAGGAGGTATATACACATCCCCTAGCTTCAGGCTTGGCCATCATGAAAACACCAACCAAATCTGGTCCTCTGCAGCACTTTCCACCTGAGCAATGTCCTCGTTGTGTCTATTTTTGCCCAGCATTATTAATCTATCTCTGTTACGTTCCTCTCTAGAGTCATTTTTATACACAGAAAAACTGGGTACCTGGAAGTGGAAATATCTATTCATTTCCAATATCCAAGAAGTGTCTCAGTTCAATATAAACCTCAGTACTTATTGATTTTGAAACTTATATCTAAGTCTCCTCTGTTGTAGAGAAATCTCTTTATTGTTGTAGGGAATTTTGTATGGCAGGCCTTTATTTTATTGTTAACCTTTAATCGTGCCAATCATAAGGCTTTTGTTTTCAAACTCAAACAGTTGGTAGTGGGTGCGTCTTTCAATAGCATCATTATTAAATTTTTAATTATTATATCTTGAATATTATTTGTTTATGGGCACCATAGGGAGTTTAGGAATATGATATCTGGTGTTCCTTGTGCCTAACAAAAAAACAAAAACTCGGTACATATGTTGAGTTTACTATTCTCTTTGCATCAATTCCATTTCCCGGGTGTAGGATAGGGGTTGCTGAAACACATATCAGAGATCTAGTTCAAATTAGTGCATGGTGTAGATTATGAGACCTGAAGTTGAATTCTAACAAATCGTAAAGTATGGCAGTAAGTAGATCAAGGACTGGCTCCTCAACATCTGGAACTCAGCATGGAAAATGTTTCTTTACTCTGAATGATTCTTTTAAAATTTTAGGTGTGATTCTCGTAAGCACATTTATTTTTCAGAAACAAATTAGGTCTGTGTCTTCTTCAATTGCACAAAAAGTTGGCTTACTGGGAAAGTTATATAAGATTTTCGGTTATCAATCTATTTACAAAAAGTGGCGTTTTAATTATTTCATTCTATATTGTTTGGAGTAGTGTTCACCTCTGTGGTATTCAGATGCTGATTTTAAACGTAATTTACTGGACAAGAACTTATTTCCCATTTTTTTCTTATTCCTGATCTACATGTTAATCTTTGGCACCGACATGCAATTAGTTCATCATCCATGCTGCATAGGATTTTTCGTATTTTTGACCACCCTTTACATTCATATCTTTCCCGTACAGTATCATCATGTTTATAATGCTAAGTATGAAGTTAATTCTATTAGCCATGCCTTCTCCATTATAAAGGTTAATACTACAGATTATTTTAAAAGTTTTATTCCAGCTGTGGCGAAGTTGTCGAATGATCTTACTAATCAAGTAGTTGAATCTGAAGAATTTAAAAAGTTCATACTTGCAGCAAATGTTTCTGTTGAACAGACTGACATGAGTCTCTTTCTATCATTTATATATAAAAGATCTGTTTTAATATTGTTACTATTTTTAGATACATTTATTTTAATTCTCCATTACTTCTCATTTAGATTATTAATTTCGTTATTTCCTTTCCTCACCTGGTTATGTTTCCCTGTAGGAGCTCTGGACATCCAGACATTAACCTACGTATTCTTCTGTTGGTTGATCTGTTTTGTTCTCTTCAACGCCAGCTTTCGAATTAATGGACTTCCAAATCAGTTTGCTATCTTTGAAGTCTAACAGCCTCTTCCATCTTGATTGTGTGTCATCCCACATATGCCCATCCATCTGACAGTACTCCATCAACATTCACACTCTTGTTGCCCTCAGGGACGTCCGGTGGTGCTACCTGTTGCAGTATGTCCGCCAGCATTTACATGTCGATAGCCTTGTAAGAGAAGCTCTCCTGTAACTTACCCTAATGATTCATTGCGTGATGACACTGTCTAAGTGATGCAGCTCTCTGCAACAGCTGGGTTTACGAGATGGTTCTCCAGTTATCCACTGCCTGTGTGACACACAGAGGGGCATAGTTAGACCCTTTCACATCCTGCCGAGTATTTAGGTTACTTATAAACTCAACGCATCCACATGTAGTAATACATAAATCGATCTCGGATATCCATGTTTGCTGCCTTTCAAACGATAGGTCACCAGCCAGCTGTCAATCCCTCTAGTACAAATGGTTGGCTACTACTATATTATGATTATGACTAATATTTAACAATGATCTGCCATGGGTATCTACCATTCCGTCCTTAACAGCTCTATACCCTTAACACTAATTATCTCCCATTGGAAAGTACAGCACACACACTCGTGCATTTAAATCTCCCATCACTAGCGCATTCTCGTACTGTTTAATATGTCACACTAACTCACCATAATATCTTGGGTGGTAAAAAGTAGAGTTGCCAGGAGGTATATAAACACGCCCTAGCTTCAGGCCTGGCCATCATGACAATGCCAACCACATATTGACCTCTGTATCACTGTCTACCTAAGTTATGTCCTTGATGAGTCTATCCTTCATGAAACACCATTACTATGCCTCTGTTACGTCACTCTCCCAAGTAATTTCTATACACAGAACAACCGGGCACCTCAAAGTTGGATTATTTCTTCGTCTCCAATATCCTCACGCTGTCATAGTCCACTTAACCTTAGTATGTATCGGTTTAGAAACTTATATTTAAGTCTCCAATGCTGTAGAGAAATTCCTTTATTGTTGTAGGGAAGTTGTATGATCGGCCTTGATTTTATTGCCGACTTTTACTTTGATAATCCTGAGACCTTTGTTTTCAAACTAAAACAGTTGGTAGTGGGTGGGTCTTTCATTAACATCATTATTGAGTTTTTAATCAATAGATCACAAAAAATATTTGTTGATAGGCACCATAGTAAGTATAGGAATGTGATATATGGTGTTCCTCGGGCTTAAAAAACAAGATCGGTACATATGTTGAGTATACTATTCTCATTGCATCCATTCCATCTCCCGAATGTGAGACTGGGGTTGCTGAATCACTTAATAGAGATCTGGCTCAAATCAGTTCATGGTGTAAATAATGAGGCATGAAGTTGAATCATAACAAAATTTAAAGTATGACTGTAAGGAGGTCAAGGGCAGTGGCTTCTTAACATCCGGAACTCAGCATTGATTTTTTTTTTTTTTTAAATCTCTGAACGATCCTTTTAAAATATTAGGTGGGATTCTGGTCAGCACATTTATTTTTCAAAAACACATTAGGTCTGTGTCTTATTCAATTGCACAAAAAGTTGGCATACCGAGAAAGTGATATATTTTTGATGATCAATCTGTTTTCAAAAAGTTTTTTGATTATTTCACTCTATATTGTTTCCAGTAGTGCTCTCCTGTGTGATATTAAGCTGCTGATTTTCATCAAAACTTGCTGGACAAGAACTTATGCTTTATTAACTTTTTTATTCCGGGTTTACATGTTAATCTTTGCCACCGCATACAGTTAGTTCATTATGCATATTGCATAGGATTTTCATATTTCTGATAATCTTTGCATTCAGATCTTCCCGTAAAGTATCATCCTGTTCGTAATGCTAGGTATGAAGTTAATTCTAATAGTCATGCCTTCTCCACCATAAAGCTTAATACTACACAGTGTTCTAGAAGTTTTCTCCACCATAAAGCTTAATACTACACAGTGTTCTAGAAGTTTTATTCCAGCTGTGACCAAGTTGTTGAATGTCCTGACTATTCGAGTAGTTGAATCAGTAGAATTTAAAAAGTTCATACTTGTAGCAAATGTTTTCATGTTGAACAGGCTGATATAAGTCTCTTTTTAGAGTTTGTATATGAAAGATCTGTTTTATTGCTGTTACTGTTTTTGAGGCACATTTTTTTTTTATATTCTCCGTTACTTCTCATATAGTTTATCTGTTTCCTTATTTACTTTCCTCACCTGGTTTGTTTCGCTGTATGAGCTCTTGACATCCAGACATTCACCTAAATATTCAAATATCTGCTATATCCATCTTTTTTTCATCTCTTTTCCATAGGTTTGCTATCTCTGGCATAGCGCATTGCTGTTCTTACGACTGTCTGGTTGAATTTTCTTTTAAGCCTTAGTGGCAATCTCTTATCACAAAAAAACTCCAGACACAGCTCTCCAGTTGATCTAGCCTGTCTGTATACAGTGTTAAACTTTTCCTTCAATACTTCCACCAGCACTGATTATGGAGCTCATGTACTGAGACTTGTTTATTCTCTTTAATTCTCCTCCACCCAACCTATTACTGTCTCTACCATCGCCTTCATTGGTGGATCACATGTATTTTGTTTTGAACCAGTTTATTCTCTTTCCTCTGTCTTTGATTTCTCCTCTCCACCATTCTAGCTTCTAGCTTAATTTCCATGTCTTCCTTCTCTCAGCACAAAAAAACGATAACTTATGCATACAATATCATCCATGGCATTGTCTCTCTAACTTCATCAGCCTTAGCAATTATTACTATATTGCAAATTATTGGACTAAGTACTAATCCCTGGTGCAATCCTGCCCTCCCCTCAAATCCTTCCGTCACGCCAGCAATGCTCCTCAGTCTGGTATACACCTTGGATCAGCCACATACTTTTCTGGGGCCATATTCTTCCACAGACAACTCCATACTTTTTCCCTTAGAACTTGGTAATAAGCCTTTTCAACGTCTATGAACACCAATGTAAATTTCTTTGCTTTTCCTTGAAATTCTCCAGCAGTTGCCTGAATCAAGACACTCCATCTGTGGTTCCACTTCCTTTCATAAATCCCATTTGCTCTTTTCCTATTTCAACCTCTCCTCTCATTCTGCTCTCCATTATCGCTTCCAAACTCTTCCTGGTGTAGGACAACAGTTTGATACCCCTGTAGTTACCGCACTCTTGAACATCCACTTTACCTTTGAAAACTGGGATAAATATACACCTTCACCACTCTTCTAGTATCTTATCTTTCTCGAGTATCTATAATTAGATCGTATAAAATATCCACAACCTCATCTCCTATTGCTTTACATGTTTCCATAATGATCAACTTTGGTCCTGTTGCCCTACCATTTTTCACCTTTTCCAGCGCATCTACAAAATCTTCCCTAGAAATCTCCATTAACATGCCCATATTCATCTTTTCTTACTAGTCTTTTATTTTCTTTATTTATTAGCTGTTAGAAAATTCTTTGCATAGCTTCAAGATGTCTTCTTTTCTAAGTACCACAACTTCTCTGTCTTTCATTTGTTTGATGAGTAAAATATATTTTGTAATTCTATTTCTTGCTTTTGACAGTTTGATAGTTTTGTTCGTTCCTTAATTTGTTCCTAGCTCATTATACATATCCCTCAAATCACGCTTGAATAAAAAGTACCACTAATAGATGTCGAACAGCCATGGGATTCGAGAGTGGACAACACGAGGAAGGAAAATATAGAAAAGTACCAATATATACAAAGTGATTTAAGAAGACTATGGAATATGCAAGTTGAAGTGGTAATAATAATAATAATAATAATAATAATAATAATAATAATAATAATAATAATAATAATAATAATAATAATAATAATAATAATAATAATATTCGAAAACTAATTTTATTGGAAAGGAAAATCCTTTTACTTTTTCGCAATGCACCTTCAGCATGATATCAACTATCTAATTCATAGGGCCATTCACTCCCTCGTTCCAAATTTGGACTCGGGCAATTAGATTTCCTTTCTAACCAAACACGACCATTTGTATTCCTTCATCCTAGCGACGAAGCGAAGCAATAAACAAGACAAACTCTCAATATAGGATCTTTCCCTAATCATCGAGCATTGGACCCAAAGAGTTTTGATATCCGTGTTATTTGAAAGGGATATATCTCTATTATTTTTACTAATTGTAAATTACTAAAAGTTAGCTTTCTCTTTCTCAGTTACAGTACATTTATGAGAATTGTATACATACTGATACTGAAATAATTAATGGTTATACGAAAATTTGCTCTTCGTGAGATCTTTTCTGGCTTTCCCCTCCTAATGACTTCGATAAAATTATATATATTATAGGAATGACGCTTGATACCTTATTGGATCATGAGCTTAACATTGTTGAATAGTCCCTGAAATATCATGTTTGAATATAGTTTCTTTACAGTATTATTTACGTACTTTTTGTCGATTTTGCTAACGGAGAATAAATCTTTATTAAATGTTTGCCTACTCTTTTCTTTTATTATTCTAGATTTATACACGTTTCAAAGAATTACATTTGCTGACCTTTCAATGTTTTTATTTCCAATGTCTAGTTTCGTAGTAAAATAGAATTCCTATATTCTTAACACAATGTAGATTGCATATTCTTTTATTATTACTAATATGTATCGAAAATTGTCAAAATCGTCATATTGGATGATTTCATTAAGATCGGGAACACTGCCATAATCCCTTCACTGATCACCCAGAAATATTGGACAAATTTAAACTACTTACTCTCTTAGGATCTATCCTCTTCCACCTTAATCCATTCATAACTTCAGTATGTAAAAGCATCCGAAATTGGTAAACACTCAAGAAAGAAAGAAAACTATATTTTTTTTCAACAGTGATAGGTGTTCTTTTGTATAAAATTTTCTGTTATCTACTTCCTATGTGTGGGTCATGACCTGGAAAAATAAGGGTAAATAATTTTCCTGCCACCATTCACTTCAGTACAAACATCTCATATTTGACCAGCTAATCTGGATTGTCTCAGAAAATATATTACATGTTTTTTCAC
>NC_090747.1:14133577-14158577 GCF_036898095.1 Palaemon carinicauda
TCTCATTACCTAAACGTAATGCCCTGTATGGCAAAGCAAAGGTTCCAAATTTACACTCTCTCATCAACTCATAATTCTCAAAGAAAATACCTTGGATACACGGAAAATTGCTCATAGGTTGTTTAATTTGCACAAAATTGCACATGGATTGACTTTCACTTATCAACACACACTGTTCTAAATCACCTTCTTCTAAAATAATCACCAACAACTTGTTCTTATCCAATGCTAGACGAACCTTCGGATGGTTCCAAATTATTGTTGCATTTCCTATCTTAACTGGGAAAGGATGTATTGTATATAGGTCAAACAAATTCATACCCTTGAAGGGGATCAATACCAACAAATACCCTTTTGTTACTTTCACAGTTGACATTGTGTAATACCAAAATATATCTTCTAGCAAAGGCTTGGAATGGCTATTTACTATACACCAATCGATAATTTCTTTCAAAGTTTTTGGAGAAATGATAGCAGGGCTGAGTATTCCCTTTTGTGCATTTATTAGTCCGTTCACAGATTCCTTGTGATCACCAATCTCGATTTCTACTTCATGAATCAACTTAAACACTTGTTCTACGTCATCTATTTTATTAGAAACATTCACGTTAACTTGATTAATAAATTCCACCATCTTTTTTATGTTCTCTACATTCTTATTATTATTTTCTATCAGAGTACTTATAAGATTACCCTTCTGATTAGCCCATTTCTCGATTAGTTCTACACGATCAGTCAAACCTCTTACATCGTTTTCTGTAGCTACTCCAAACAAAGCACTAAAGGCACTTCCTACAAAAGGTAACAAAGATCTCTTGTTTCTTTGAGGCCTGACAATGTCTTCAATTTTACCCTGTAAATTTCTTAATACTTCTACAAAGGCAGAATCACTATGGGTTAGTATGCACTTCCTTAGTTCTTTATCTAACTGGTTCAAATGTTCTTCCCTTTCTAATATTGAATTGACATTAATTTTTACTACAGCAAAATCTGTTAACAGTTCACCTTTTCCATGATTTTGTATCAAGGCCCCACTTTTAATGTCTATTTCGCAAGTGATACCGACCACCAGGGGTAGGATCAGAAGGAAGTTTTTCCACCACTTCCTGTAGAAGTTGAGAGGACCATGGATTAGTTTTTACAACCTTCATATGATTCCAATGGGCATACCTTACATCTAAATTCTGTTCATGTATCAGCTTAAATTTATTATTCCTTTCCCTTTCTAACACTCTATAAGGACCTTCAAATTTGGGAGATACCTTTTCATTTGGTCCTTCCTTTACATGTACCTTTATATATACTTGTGAGCCTATCTTCAGGTCAGTCATGGAACTAGTTGTGTCATAGTATTTCTTATTTACCTGTTGGCCCTTTTCTAAAGATTGTCTGGTTTGTCTTATTATTTGAAAGGTTCTTTGCAGTTTCCAAGCTATATAGTCCTGGTAATCATATGTGTGCCTAGAAGGTTTTGCGTCATCTAACAATGAGTTTGGCAGTCTTTTCTGATAACCATAAAGCAAAAAGTGTGGGGTTTCTCCTACTGTCTCATTTACTGTGTTATTCAAAGTAAACTGAACGTCCTCTAACGCTAGGTCCCAATCTTCTGTAGTTGGACTAATGATAGTTCGCAGTACATCCAGTATCTTCTTATTGGCCCTTTCCACTGTCCCATTTGAACTCGGCTTATAAGGGGTTATCTCGCATTTCTTTATCTCAAAAAATTCACAAAGCTTTTTCATTACCTCACTGGTGAATTCGGGTGCATTGTCCGACAAAAGTACCTCCGGACACGAATGTCTTGTGAGTATTCTGGTCTTTAAAGCTTCTGCAACAGAAACTGCAGTTCTATCTCTGACTGGGACAATTTCTAAATACCGAGTCAAATAATCAATGAATACCAGTATATATTTATTTCCTCTCAAAGTTTTTGGAAAGGGTCCTATATGATCCATCTGAACTACCTCAAAAGGGTTTAAATTACTAGGATATTTTTCTAAAGGAGCTCTGACATTTACATGACCTTTATGCCTATTACAAGTTTGACATTCATTTACAAATTGCTTTGCTTCTTCGCTGCACTTAGGCCAAAAATAATTTCTATTTATTGTTCTCAGAGTCTTTTTGATTCCTGGATGTCCTGCCAACTTGTGGGTATGTGTTAGAGTTAATACTTCTTTAGTCAGGGTGTCAGGCACATATAGTCTAGAGCAAGCACTCCTATCCTTAGCCTTCTTATATAATATCCCATTTATTAATTCAAAATCTGACCTAGAGGTTTCATCTTGTAGCAAATCTCCTATTATTTTCCTGATACCTTCTTGTTTCTCTTGTTCTATTTTAACTCTCTCCAAATCTAAGTCTACGACCTGACAGCTGAAACAAAAAGTGTTAGTTGTGATAATTCTTTCAGTATCCTCTTGTGCTCTAGATAATCCATCTGCTAAAGTATTAAACTTACCTGGAATGTATCTAAATTCTGGAGCAAACTCTAGCACACTAATAAACCATCGATTAAACTTTAAGTTATTAGTGAAAGCTCTTTTCTTAAATAGGTCACAGATGGGTTTATGGTCAGTAAGTACATTTACTTTGTGTCCTAACAAAATGTGCCGAAACTTTCTCAGTGCCCAATAAATGGCTAAACATTCCTTTTCTGTGGTATTGTAATTTCGTTCGGCCGCATTCAGGACTCTACTTGCATAATATACTACCCTCATTCGGGTTTTTGCCTTCTGTAACAAAACCGCTCCTATTCCTGTATTCGAAGCATCACATGCTAAGTAAAATTGCTTGCTAAAGTCTGGATACACTAAGATAGGATCTTGGATTAATTTCTCCTTCAACTTTTGAAAAGCCTCCTCTTGCTCTGCTTTCCATTCAAACTCTACATCCTTCTTAGTTAATTCTGTCAATGGTTTAGCTATAGTAGCAAAATTTTTGACAAATGGTCTATAGTATCCTATCATCCCTAAAAATCTTCTTACACCTTTCAAATTTTGTGGAGCAGGATATTCCACAATCGCCTTTATTTTTCCTTCTTGCATGCGTAATCCATCAGCACTGATCACATGTCCTAAATATTCTAATGATTTCCTCAAGAATTGACATTTCTTAACCTTTATCTTTAATCCTGCCAGTCTTAGTCGTTCTAAAACGATTTCTATGGTTCCGAAATGGCTCTCTATATCTTTGCTAAATATAATGACATCATCTAAATAGACTGACACATTCTCTATGTCTCCTAAGATCTGTAACATTAACCTTACAAAAGTCAATGGAGCTGATGTTAACCCAAATGGCATTACCTGAAATTCTAAGTGTTCTTTATGTGTGCTGAAGGCAGTTAATGGCTTTGATTCTTCGTCTAAAGGTACTTGCCAATATCCACTTAGTAGATCTAAGGATGAGAAGATCTTTGCTCCTCCTAACTGAGCCAATACATCACTTATTACAGGCATGGGCATCCTATCAGGAACTGTGTTCGCATTCAACTTGCGATAATCAATCACTAATCTGTAACTTCCATCTTTCTTTGGAATCAACAACATGGGAGAATTATAAGGTGATTTAGAGGGTATGACCACTCCTTCTTCTTTCATTTCTTCTATCATTTTATCTACTATTGGACGTTGGCTGATAGGTAATTTATAATTAGGTATGAAAAAGGGTTTAGCTCCATCATCTAGGATTATCTTATGCCTTAACACCTCAGTCCTACCTAACCTATCACCTGTAATTGCTATGCCCTGCCTATATTTATTTAAGGTTTCTATTAACCTTTTACGGTACTCAGGAAAATCGGTGTTATCTATCTCCCTATCTATTCCTGCATCAATGTTTCCTATGGTAAAGAATGCTTCCTCCTCTAACGGAATCATTTTGTGTGTAACTTCTATTCCTGTACAAAATTCTGTACCCGCAAACAAATGGAGTCTTTTATCAGAATAATTCATGACATAAGTAGTACAGGCTAATCCCTCCATCTGAACTAATGAGTTATCCATTCTGACATATTCTGGTAATCCTTCTGGGGTCAAGATTACATCATTATTTGTGTGTAGGCGGGTTATTAAATATACTCTAGTAAGAGTATTGGGCAGTAGTACTACATCTCTAGCTAGCCTAAATCTTATTTTGTTTGCATCTGCTGTGCTGATCAGACTTATCTCCCCAGTTTGTACTTGAGTACAAAAACATGAATCTTCATCTCCTCCTTTTTGAGATTCTGTTTCTCTTAAGTGTCTTAATTCTTGTGAATTCAATGTGCCTAGCAGCAAAACTTCTTGGAATTCCCTTTTATCTATTCTCTCAGATTCTCTGTCGACATTTTCATCCTTAGTATGTGTGCTGCCTTTACAAGAAGTAATTTCCCCCTTTCTGGGTGCAATTGCTAAATTCTCTTCTTTCTCCCTTTCTTCTGATTTTACTTTGATTTCCCTTTCTCCTTCTGAACCGGAGTGTGTTTCAACTATCGAAGCGGTCCCCTGCAAATTGGCCAAATTTGTAGTGGACTTGTCATCAACAAGTTGGAAACAGACTTCCTGATTATTTCCCTTTAGAACTAATCTTCTGTCTTGACAATCAAAAACTATGCCAAAATCTTGCATTGTTGCAAAAGAAATCAAAGCTCGAGCGGGAAATGCTACTTCTTGCAAAACCAAAAATGGCACTTGACACTTCTTCTCTAGCAATTCAATGTTTAAATCTATGGCTCCTACATTGTTAAGCTGATTGCCAGTTATCCCCTGAATTAATGTATCCTCACTCCTAATTGCAGAAATAGGTATATTCAAATAATCAGTTAAGGTATGGAGCCCTATGAGATTTACAGTACTTCCTGAATCTAACAAACTAAGACATTCTTTACCTTCTATCTTGATATTTGTCTTGGGTAATGATTGCTGTCGGAAGGATAAATATGTTGCTGGCAACGTGGATGTACCTCCGCTACCTGCAACATCCTTCCATTCTTTGGTTTCCCTATTTCCTGGACTCCTATCCTGCTCTTCTAGTCACTTTCTATTACCTTGTTTTTCTTCGGAGTAATTAGTAGGGTTTGAGTTATCCCTTGCCTGTACCTGAGGAGTATTTTCGGAGGGTTTATTATGTTTCTTACCTTGGTACCAACATTCTTGGTCTGTGTGACCTCCTCTTTGACAATACTGGCAATACCTATTCTTTGGTCTAGCTCCCTTATGATGATAATTCCCTCTAGATTTATATGTTTCATTATAATTTCCTCTTCTTTCTTCATTTGACTTGCCAGGGGGCTGGTTATTTTGATAATCTTTAGGGTAATGTTTATTCCTACCGGTCTCGTTTTTCTGTATAATTTCTTGACATTCGTTCGGTGTTTTTGTGGTTCTCTGGGCAGGATCTAACTTTAGGTCTTCCAACAAGGCCGCATACATCTTACTGTAGGCCACAAGATTTAGAACTTCATCTAGATCTACCAGGTTCTTATTATCCTTACTAAACTTGGTTCCGTCTCCTACCGTGATTGTGGGCAATGACAAAAAGTCTTCCCTAACTGCTCTTACCTGATCCCTAACCTGGGTACGCCAACTGGCCCTGGATTCACCTTCACATTTATTAGTTGAGGTAAGCCTATACAAGTTCGACAACCGATCGGTCTCCTTGGCCGATCGCCACAATAGTCTGCATTCCTCCTTGAACTCGTTGAAAGTGGTAATTTTTTCAAAGGCCTTACCGTTTAATGTAGGGTGAGCATCCCCTACGTCTACGTTGACTAACATCATTGCCTGTTTAATTTTTGCAACATCGTCAGTTATTTTAAAACTAGCGATCCTATTCTCTGTGTCCGCTAACCACTTATCTACACTGTATTTCTCTAACCTTTGTTTGTCGGGATTATCCCTACTTACATTTCCACAAAACCGTGTGGTTTGTGTGATCAGCCCAGCGGAATTCATATCGGCAATATTTGCTCTTACCGGACTCGAACTTCGGTTTCTAGTCAGATTTTGACGTCTTCCTACACTAGCACTTCGCGACCGTCTGTCTGCAGTTAATCTCAAGTCGTATTGATATTGTGTAAGTCTTTGGAAAATATTGTCCAGACTCATATCACAAAAAAAGGAAAAATTAAAACACCAAAATTTTCTTACGAGAGACAAATGCCCTAACTTCCTATTCTATAGAGAGACAGTATTTATACAAAACAAGAGAGTGAACGAAAACATGCAAACTGCTCACATATCCATTGGTTCACGACTCCTTTGGTTTCCCTCTGTTTTTCTTGAGATTGTTTTGTATTTCTTCGACACATAAAAGGGGGTTTCAGCACTTTCCTGAAATAAAGCCAGTATTAGTTCAAACTTAATACAACACGGCACAGTATCCCTTAACGATGCCACCAATTGTGAAGATGTCCTTGATTTAGTTAGCAACAACTTCTTAATTAGTCTAGTATCTTACCTCTTCCTTTAGTTTAATATTAATTGAATTTCTCTCAGGAGTTTACATAAGCAAAGTTTCGTGGGTGAGGGATACGAATGCTGGTTTCTTTCTTTACTAGACATAAAAAGGGGTTTGAACAGGCACTTACAAGCAGTCAAAAACAAAAGCGTGGTTTCTACATTAACACTTAGTGATGAACTCAGACGTCTTGACACTGGCTGGAGAATTTGGTGAATCCTGGTTTAGTTAGGCCTAAACGTCATCTATAGGCCTACTGTCGTCGCTGAAGTATAAGCCTTCGTCAGGTGTTGGGAAGGCTGGCGCGAAGTTCTAGACACGCCTTGGTCACTCGGGGACGTCACGCCTCTCGGTCGCTCTGGGACGTCTCGCCAAACGCACTCACAGACACTCAGGTGCGGGCGTAGTAACTTTGTTCGTCGTCCTTCGTTCTCAGGGGTAATTGTTCCCCTGTAATTTCTCGGCTGCTTTAGTATTCTACGTAATCGCCGTCCCTCAATTTGGTATAGGCAGCCGCCATGTGTTGTCGTCAAGGAGACCCGGCAGGTTAAGTAGGTCGTTAGACCTATTATACAGAGTGACTACTAGGAAGAGAGCGAGATGCCGTCTTCTCGTTGCTTATATATGGTCGTCCTGGGCGTGTCAAGCTATCCTTAATCACGTGACTTTTTCCCGGCTTCCACGTCTCATTCGTCTATGTTCCGTTCGACATTCAAGAACGGATCCTGTCGTTTGGGGGGGTTGTTTACGGGAAAGAACCCTGGAGTCAGCGAAATTAGTTGAAAACATCCTACCTAACTCCCGTTCACTCTCCTGTCTCTCCACAACTCTTTCTATATCTTTACAATTACTACTAACTGCATTTGTCTCCCCATTTCCTATTAATTAACAAAACCCACAAATAAAGACATCAATAACATACACAAACCTTCTGCATATGAAACTTACTCAAAAATAAGCATATGTCTGACATATATATATATATATATATATGTATATATATATATATATATATATATATATATATATATATATACACATACATACACACACACATATATGTATATATATATATATATATATGTATATTTATTTATTTATATAAATGTATATATACAATATATATATATATATATATATATATATATATATATATGTATATATATATATATATTTATTTATATATATGTATATAATATATATACTTATATATATATGTATATATATATATATATATATATATATATATATATATATATATATATACATATATATGTATATATATGTATATATATATATATATATATACATATATATATATATATATATATATATATATATATATATATATATATATGTATATATATATATATATATACAAATATATATATATATATATATACATATATATATATATATATATATATATATATATATATATACATATATATATATATATATATTGAGATATCTATCTCTTTCCAACGGTGTATTAATTGAAAGGATAGTTGCATACCAAAGAATTGACGTATAATTAAATATCTTTCGATTATAATTAAAAATATTCTTATCCTTTATAACAGCCTGTAGTGAAGATCATTTTTACTTCAGAGTACCTTCAAGTGGAAGGAACAACTTTGAGTTGTTTAAAATTTCCTCAAAACATTGTTGTCTCTTTCTTTCCTGAGAGATACTTCTAACATTTATCACAAATGACGTTCTGAAATCCATCACCATTGCAAAGATATTGTAAAGACCTGAAGGTTGAGCGAAATTTATTAATCTGTTTCTTATAATGGGAGAATTTCCGCTTTTCACTTCAAACTGATGAGTAAATGTATATTAATTTCTTAAATCTTACAGATACTTATAATCACTTGGTAATCAAGACACAAAAGAAATTTCTACATCTTTGTTGTTTTTCCAAAAAAATATCAAATCTTTCAAGATAATATGAAAAATAAAATTTAATTATCATTATCACCTGATTTACTCTTTTATTTTTTTACTGTTCTGCGAGTTAAGCATTATGAACTCAGGAAAAATTATTGAATTAAATGCTACTAAGCTTCTTTTTATTACGAAAAATTATTTAGAGAAAAGTAAATATGAAGGAAGGAAAGTTAACCTTTTGCTTAACCTTGACCTTGGACTCACCCTTGACCTTAATATGTATAAATTGGCATAGATTTTCATACAGTCTAATATGAACAAAGTTCAAAGTATTTGTGACAAGGATGTTGAAACGCATAAATGAATATGTGATATGGACGTTTTGCTCCTCTGTGAGCTTGACCTTTGACCTTCAAAAATCTGTTTGTGAGTATACCAAAATTTAATCATTTCCAGATTTTTACAAAACAGTTTAAAATCCCAGTCTGTTTTATTACTTTACAATCAAAATTGTGGCAGTATGAATGATGACCAGAATATCACCTTCTGCTTAACCTTCACCTTGAACTTGAGAGTAACCTTAACATGTATTTATTGACGTGTATTCTCATACACTCTAATAGGAACGAAGTTTGAACTGCCTGTGACAAGAATGTCCAAACTTATGGCGGGTTACGTGATATGAATGTTTTACACCTCCGGGACCTTGATATTTGACCTTCCAAAATCCAGTCATTTCCCGCTCATTATATAATACTTTATTATCACTGTAATTTTCATTACTCTATGATTAAAATTATGGTCTTTTGGTTGATGACTGGAATTTTACATTTTGCTTGCCCTTGACCTAGGACTCTATCTCCACATTCAACCTTAAACTTGTTTTTAATGGCGTGGATTTTCAGAGTCAAAAGTGAAGCAAGTTTGAAGTCTCTGTAACAGCAGTGTCCAAACTCATAGTTGATTAAGTGAATTAGAATTTTTTTTTTACCATGACCTGGAAATTTGACCTTGACATTCCAAATTTAATGATAATTGCAGCACTGCCTATGGTTTTATTTAGACATTTCCAAGGGCATTTGTTCTCTGTTTGCAGCATTAACTTATGCTTAGATGTAAGGGAATATAACATTTGGCTAATAAAATGAATATGTCTTTCTATTGTTATCAGGATGTGTAGATGATGTACTCAGTATTTTATAGGATACATACAAATAAACTCTTAAAAAGGGCTGATTGATTCAAATCATATTGGAAAGAGATATTAGATACGTCAATAATACGGATAAAATGGAGTAAAGATACTAATTCTGCAAAGGAGAATTAGGCAAAGCCCATTTGTGAAAAAATATCCAAATTTAACAAATCTCCTTTATTTCTGTTTCCTTAATATGTCATGTTTTATACATTTCGTAGAGTTATGCAGCTGACCTCGAATGGTGAACTAAAACACAAACAAACACTCAATAACATTGTACAATGCCTTTAAGTGTTTGGTACTCTCCCTTATTACAGAAAAATTGAAGAGTTATAGCCCTCACAACCATTAGGTATATGATTGATTGGTTGAGTGTTTATCATGATATTGCGTCCTTTTTATCAGGAATTGGAGCTCGAGGCTTATTCAGGGAAACACATATAATGACACTCATCTATCTAATGTACCTCTCTTTAATTTAGGAAAGAAGATAATTTACTGGAAATATTTTACTTAGGAAGTCTGATAGGAGTTAGTAAATAAGTTATAATAGTAGTGGTTACGATTATCTTCGTGTATATTGGGACCGTTAATCAAAAATATGGGTCACAGAGAGATTCATTACCACCATAGGAAGTAATAATTAACCAGTGATATTTACGGGTTTCATAGTCAAAGACATATTGAGTAAAATACGGAAATATATGTTTAACATACATGCTTGTCTTTAGCAAAATGCCCTTAGTTATCTGCTTAAAAGCATTTTTGGTGCACTTAAGATTTTAAATTTGCATTATTCAGGTTCTATGCCTCTACTTAGCTCGACAAATAATCCTGAATAAAAAGACTTGGTAGTGGTCATGCCATGATATATACGGTATGTAATGTATGTATGTTCGTATATACGATGTATGGCTATATCTACCATAGCAATGAGGGACAAAATTAGGCATTAAATGATTTTAGTCATTTTCCTGTCCTTTCATATTTAACAATTGTGCCTATGGTTAATCTAATTTAACGTAACGTTTCTTTATTCATGACACTCTTTCAGGCCAATACTTTGTCTTCACCTTTCAAAAATCTTATCAGAGGTCAAGACATCCTCCGAGCGGCTCAACAATACGAAGACGCACCCGGATGTAATTAAATTGGGCTAATCCTTCCAGCACTTAAAACAACTGTAGAAAAATTTAGAACACCCTTTTGCTTCCCTATATAAACCGTCACTCTTCACTGTATTCCTTAATTTTACTTTACATCCTGAAGATGGCCAATGTTTATTGGCCGAAATATTGTGATTTATTTATATTCCCTTTGTTTCTTTTATAGGCCTCTTTGAAAAAAAGAAAAAAAAATTAAACTGATTGATTACAGTTATAAGTAAGACATAATTCTTAAGACCTTGTATTTTAGCTCATATAATATATATATATATATATATATATATATATATATATATATATATATACATATATATTTATATATATATATATATATATATGTATATATATATATATATATATATATATATATATATATATATACATATATGTGAAAATATATATATATATATATATATATATATATATATATATATATATATATATATATATTTACATATATGTAAATATATATATATATATATATATATATATATATATATACATATATATATACATATATATATATATATATATATATATATATATATATATAAATATATATATATATATATATATATATACATTTATGTATATATGTATATATATATATATATATATATATATATATATATGTATATAAATATTTATAAATATATATATATGTATATATATATATATATATATATATATATATAAGTATATATATATATATATATATATATATATATATATATATATATATATACATACATATATATACATATATATATATATATATATATATATATATATATATATATATATATATAATATATATATATATATATATATATATATATATATATATACATTTATGTATATATTATATATATATATATATATATGTATATAAATATTTATAAATATATATATATATATATATATATATATATATATAAGTATATATATATATATATATATATATATATATATATATATATATGTATATATATAAGTATATATATATATATATATATATATATATATATATATATATATATAAGTATATATATATATATATATATATATTTATCGATATATATATATATATATATATATATACTTATATATATATATATATATATATATATATATATATATATAAAAATATATATATATATATATATATATATATATATATATATATATATATACATATATATATATATGAGCTAAAATACAAGATCTTTAGAATTAGAGCTCAGTGAAAGATTTAAAAAATCAAATTAGGCAATGGGTAGGATAAATAAGATTTCGAAATCAAATCGCCTTAAATTATATATAAAAATCAAGCTTTATATCAGATTAGTGAGTCATGGTATGACAATGAAACAATCTCCAATAGATTTAGTAGATTTGAGAACAAAGCCCCCAGATTGATATTGGGAGTTAAATGGCAGGAGAGGATTAGAAATTAAACTATAAGACAGATTACTTGAGTGACATATGTGGATGAGATCGTGGTGAGGAGTAGATGGAGATGGTTTGGCATGTTTAGCTAGGCTCTACAGAGTACTAGAAAAGTTGGAAGACCCGAGCTGACATGGCTCAGGACTATGAAGCGTGATTTGAGAGATGATGAGGGGAGAAGTATTGAATTAAAAGTTCAAGATAGAGACGACTGGTGAATTCTGATTGAGGGATTTTGCGTCAATTGGTGTAGGAGATGACGATGAAATGTGATAATAATGTGAAATATACATATTATAGCGCATTTCGAAATATAAATACCAGATCAATTTTAAGCAAGTAAGCTATCTTGGAATGATCTTTTTTCAATTTTACGAATTTTTCTTCGAATTCGCCAAACAGAATGTATATATATATATATATATATATATATATATATATATATATATATATATATATATATATATATATATATATATATATATATATATATATAGTTGAGGCATGGGTTCCGAATGAGAATGGTAATGTAGTCCAGACGAAGCTCTTAGATTTTTTTTGAGTAATAACGTATGAAGTGTGATCTTCCATCAGAAATAAAGTGTTACAAGTAGTACATGAATGCCTCATATGTACAGTACAGGTGATTGATCGACATTACTGGCAGTGTCATGGTAAAGCGCATTTTCTATGTGACTGATGAAAAGACTATAACTATAGTGATGCAGTTACTGGTAGGGATAACCATTGCCACTATAAAATTAAAACTGAAAGTACCCAACAGAAATGTAGATACTATAGAATACCTAGGTTTGATACAACTAAGCTTCTGGATGAGTATACAGAAACTTTTGAAATTGATTGTAGGAATCGATTTACAGTCTTAAAGACTTTAAGAGATTTAAAGCAGACAATTGATGAAAAATTATGGTTTTGGGACATGTAGATACAAGGAGAAAACCATTGAAATAAAATGATACTTGTTATACTAAAAGGAAGAAAAAAGAAAAAAAAAATATTGTTAAAAGTTTCGGAGGAAGTAATGAAAATTACAAGTTAGATCATTATATGTATCCCAGTATTAATAGTGAGATCAAAAGAAAAGCTAGGAAGGACAAGAGAGAATATCTACAGAGGAAAGCAGATGAGGCTAACAAATGTATGAATTCATGGAGTGGCTATGGTGTAAGAATTGTTTATAGAATATTATTGAAATCTCCATAAAAGAAAAAAAAATACATATACTCATCAATATGAGAGATTTATCTGTTTTAACAACAGACGATGAAAAAAGGCGACGATGGATGGATAAGTTTAATAAGGTCATGATTAGGAGATATGAGGGGAATAATTTGATTGATATACTTGAAGTTAAGGAAGACCTGAACGTCATATGATTGAATTCGGTATGTTTGAAGATTAAGAGATAGAAGTCACTGGCTACGATGGAATAACTACTAAGATGATTTTCGCCGAAAATGAAGAGATTCCTGATATGCTTATAAGATTATTTTGTAGAATGTGGCATGAAGAGGCAAAACCCGTTGAATGTGAGCTAGGACTGTTGGTTTAAAAAAGAATAAATAAATAAAGTCTGGCTGTTGCAGTAATTACAGAGGCATCACAATAAAGTCAGTCATTAAAATATAGAGTATGCTCATTCTAAAGAGACTAGAGAAAAACAGTGACGAAAAGCTGACCGACGAACAAGAAGGATTTAAAAATGGAAGAAGTTGAACTGACCAAATTTTCATATTAATACATACTATACAGTAAGTGTACAAAATATAGATACCCTTTTGATGACATTTATTTGACTATGACAAATGCCCATTCTGTGGAGAGTACTGCGTTATTATGGAGTTCCTCTTAAATATGTAAATTTTATTAAGTCTGTTCGTGAGCATAGCAAATGAAAAGTTAACGGAGTCTTATCAAATGAATTCCCAGTCAACAGGTGAGTACTGCAAGAGAATGTGCTGTCACCTATGTTGTCAAGTCTCCTCATGAATTTTGCAATGCTTAGAGCAGTTGAGGATGACTGAGATAAATTGAATCGGATTGGTAACAGGATATTAGAGGACCTAAACTATACTGATTACGCTGTTCTTATCAGCGAAACGTAACAGGACTTGCAATGCTTGCACACCAAAATGCGTGAAATATCACGGGAGGTTGCGGTCATGAGAAATAGAAAACAGATAGAGATGAGAACAGACCTGGAAGGAGAAATGAATATTAAAGTAGAATCGTTTAATATTTAGGAACTATGATCGCTAATACGGGATCTTTAGAATTAGAGTTTAAAAATCAGGCTCCTTATAAGTTTAGGTAGGTTGGTGTCACCCTATGGGGATGAAACAATATCCAAGAGAATTTGCAGGTTTGAGAATAAAGCCCTCAAAAGAATATCGGGAGTGGAATGGAGGAACAGGATTAGAAATGAAACCATAAGAGAGATTACTAAAGTGCCATATGTGGATAAGGTCATGGTGCCGGGTAGATGGAGATGTTTTGGGCATGCTCTTCTCACTCCCCAAGAGATATTTGTTCACCTAACTTTCAACTGGGCTCAACAAGGCACTAGAAGAGTTAAAATCCCTAGTTCTACATGGCTGAGGACTATGAAGCGTGAAGTAGGAGATGGTGAATGGAGAAGTATTTATTTAAAAGGTCAAGAGTGAGATGACGGGTAAAATCTAACAGATGCCATTTGGGTCAATAGGTGTAGGAGGAGATGATGATGAAGTGATGAAAAGGAAAAAAAAAACGTAATTTAAGTTTGGGTGATTTCATTGTTGAAATAGGTCCAAAGAGGAGAGGAGAATCAGCAGTATTGATAAATTTAAAGTAGGTACAAGGAATGAAAGAGGAAACATGTTTGTAGATGTGGCCGAAAAGTCTATCTAAAATCATGAACACCTTATTTCTAAAAAGAAAATATAATTTTGACATGGAGAAGCAAAACTGGAGAAACGATTTTTTTTCCTGAGTGAAAAAGTTAAATTGAGTAAAATAGTAAGTGTCAAATACGTTAAAGTCAAACAAACATAGAATGATGCGAAACATTTTTTTAGACCTAAGAAAAGAGACAGGAAAATAAATTTCAAACAAAATAAGATAAATGTAATGAGTTTATTTTAGCAGTACAAACTAGGTAATCTCAATTATATGATGGAATGAAGTAAATAATGATAAAAAATACAGAAATTCAACAACAAAAATTTGGGGTTCAGCACAAGAGTTAGGTGAAAAAGATCCTAATTGAAATGAAGGAAAATTATCAGAAAAGACCAAAAACCTAATAAAGAAAAGGTTGGAAATGACGATAAAATCTAAAAGAGATGAAATAGAATTAGTAGAACTATCAAAGCATTAAACCAAAAACCCAAGGTATTCATAAAGAGAAAATTAAGGAAACACCGAAGAAAGGACGAAGCATTAAATTGATGAAAAGAACACTTGGAACAGGGAGCCAATAGAGGTTTGCTTTAAAATATGAAAATGGTAATATTAGCCATATTATAAATGGAGTCATAAACATTGCAGAGTATTTATATACAAAGCTATACAATATGGATAAAATAAATTATTTCATCAATAAAAATAATTAAGCAACTGAGTCAGTAACAAACGTAACAGTAGGAGAAATAAAAAAAACACTGATATTTTAGCATTAAAACGATCTTAAATCTACACTGAATGTCTGCAAGAATTCTCTATACCTACACCTGAGAAAAAACTTTACCATTATGCTACTTTCAGCCTCATTACAGGATTGAGTAACCTAATTACAACTCGGAGCTTTGGAAAGAATAATGATTGGATTAACACTAAGAGATATGAAATGAAAAACACGGATACGAGTGCAAAATAAGGTAGAGGATATTCCAACTACGTGTAAAAAAGAAAGAAAAAAAAAAGAAATGAACACACACATACACACACACACACACACACACATATATATAAATATATATATATATATATATATATATATATATATATATATATATATATATATATATATACACACACACACACACACACATATATATATATATATATATATATATATATATATATATATATATATATATATATATATATATACACACAAACACACACACACACATATATATATATATATATATATATATATATATATATATATATATATATATATATATATATGTAAGTATATATATATATATATATATATATATATATATATATATATATATATATATATATAAATATATATATATATATATATATATATATATATATATATATATATATATGTGTGTGTGTGTGTGTGTGTGTGTATGTATTATTTTTTTTCTCAGGCTGAGATGAGTTTCCAGACTTATAACCACCCGGTCTTTCTCCATTTCTCGGGTAAGGGGTAGATGGAGTAGTCATTTCATGGTTGCCTACAAATTCCTCGATTGGATCATCTGGATATGATCTGTTCAGTAACTCTTAAAAGTACTCTCCATCTGTTTTTACAAGCACTTTCATTATTCAACAGCAACCCTTCCTTGTTTTAGATCATACTCAGTCTAAGCTAAAATCCTTTTCTGTTGCACCTTATTCCGGTAAACCGTTCTCCGATTTCTCCTCTCAGGCTATTTTCAATATCTCTCAGGTCACTATTCAGAGCTTCCATTTTCTTCATTCTGCTCATTCTGCAAGCTTCATTCCTAGCAATTCTGAATTCTTCTCCTTGTCCTTACCCCCTGTGTCCTTTCTCTTTTTCTTCTTTGTTCTGCTGCATTCAAGACTAATTCATTTACTTGCTGTCAGCCTGGTTTCTCGTTTTCCAATAAGTTTACTTTTCATTATTTTTTTTTAATTGATATGGAACTCTAGTTTCCCTTTTCTTCGAACTAGGATATGATCAACTTTGTTATTGGTCTACCTACCATGTGACCCCATTGTTTTGCTTATATCTTTATGGGGAAACAGTGTTCTACCTGTCACTATTCCATATCTTGCTACCAGTGGTGTCAATCGTAAGCCAGTGTCATTATTATTTACATACAGGCTGTGTCCTCCAATTGAACAACTGAATGCACTAATTTTTCTTCCGACTTGAGTGTTTAGACCTCCCAGGATAATTAACATATCAAGTCTTGGTACACTGTTAACCATATTTTCCAACAGGTCATAACATTAATCCGTCATACCATCGCCCCTCACTTCTGTAGGGGCATGAACAGAGAGTAATGTTAGTCTTGCAAGCCTAATTAAGTTGTCATAAAATTCATCTAACTGTGTATACTGGGATTTCCTTATATAAAAACCCACCCCTCTTCATGTCTTCCGTCACCTCTCCCATTATACAGTACCTTAAGTACTACAAGTGAATTTGGGCATAACCCCGGCTTTTTATAAGTGTTTTGTCATTTTGCCGAAAGAATGGTATCCCTGTAGGAATTGGAATATATCATTTACTCCTGTATATAAGATGATAATATCTTTGGAAGTTTTATCTCCAAACTCTCTCTCTCTCTCTCTCTCTCTCTCTCTCTCTCTCTCTCTCTCTCTCTCTCTCTCTCTCTCTCTCTCCATCTGTATTGCTGTGCTGTATTATGATGCAAGAAACTTATAATCAATCAATCAATCCCCCTAATCTTTGAGTAAATAATGTAGTGGTCAACTGCATATGTAAAAATTTCTACTCGTTTTCACGATTGTATTTCGGGAAAAGACAAAAAAATTCAGGAGAATCTATATATATATATATATATATATATATATATATATATATATATATATATATATATATATATATATATGTATGTATATATATATATATATATATATATATATATATATATATATATATATATATATATATATATATATATATAAGAAATACATACTTCAAGTTATTGATATGACTAATCTCGAGATAGAAATTGGTTCAGAATGAATCATCTAATACTTCCCTGCTACAACACAACGGGTTCGTAGAAAACTCCGATGTTTTTCAAGACAAATAATGTAACAATTCTACAGCTTTAACCTAGATAATGAATGAATAAATATAATATTTATATGTTATAGTTAAAGTAAATATTATCATTATCATATATTAATGATTCAATTGAGAACTAAAACTCGTCTCTATAGTACAAGCGATAGGACTGACACTTATCTGCCATTTAACTAATGCTGACGATTTTCTCAAAGACAGCTGTGGCAGCTGTCTTTGAGAAAATCGTCAGCATCTGACCACACTCACTCATTAATGGAAAAGGCTTTTTATAAACAGTCTTACTATATCTATATGCTTTATATATCATCGTTACCAGCATTATAAGTCGTCATGTGGTGTGCTTTATCAAACTCTTATAATCACTTCATGAAATCATGTGATTAATACCTGTATAGCAATATGGTTCATAAGGAAGACGATAAAGCCTATTAAGTGAGGAGAAGTAGTCTTCCATCTTGGTTTTTACGTCTATTCCATTGTAAGGAATACTCTAGCGATTATTATGATGAATGAATATATGAAACTCTGATAACAGTATATAAGATATTTCTCAATTAATAATGCTTTATACAAGTTAGTTTTGTAGTGAATTCCTATCTTCATCACGAGTAATTTCTCTACTTATTCTTGTATCATCGGCGAAACTTCTCACTACAGAGTTTTCAACATTAAAGTCTATGTCTGAGATCATAATAACAAACAGCAGTGCAGCTAATACCGTACCTTGTGGCACACCAGATATTACCTGAACTTCATCTGATTTCTCGTCATTTGCAACCCCTATCTGTTTTCTGTTATGCAGGAATTCTTTTACCCATTTTCCTATCTTTCCCAAAATATTATGCTTTCTCATTTTTTTCTCTAATATATTATGGTCTACCTTGTCAAAGGCTTTTGAAAAATCTAGATAGATCACATCTGTGTCTTTTTCATTTATCATATTTTTTTTTATATGTTTTCATAGTGTGCTATCAGTTGGGTTTGTGTACTTTTTCCAGGCACAAAACCGTGTTGACCTATACTAAACGAATTACTTTTAACCAAATGATCCACTATTTTCTTTTTTATTACCCTCTCATACACTTTTATAATATGTGATGTTAGACTAAAAGGTCTATAATTGCTTGCCTCTAGACTTGATCCACTTTTGAAGATAGAGGTTATATAAGCTAATTTATGTTTAACATTTATCTCGCTCATATCTACACTTTGTCTTAGCAGTATTGCAAGCGGCTTCGCGAAAGTGTTTGCAGTTTTTTTTAACAAAATCGCTGGAACGCCATCTGGTCCGGCTGCCGATCCATTTTTAATTTCGTTTACAGCCTTGACAATATCTGCTTCATTAATATCTATATCCGTTAGATATTCAACATTTTCTTCTCTCTTTTCAGTTTCATTATTCTCATTCGCAATTCTTGGTGTGAACTCACTCTTATATTTTTCTGCTAATATGTTGCATATTTGCTTTTTTTCATTTGTTAGCCGTCCTTCAATTCTTAGAGGGCCTATTTCTAATCTCCATTTATTCATCTTTTTTGCATAGGAGTAAAGTCCTTTGGTTTTTTTTTTTTTTTTTTTTGTATTTTGAAGTGTCCTTTCTTCTAAGTCCCTTTTTTCCTTTTCCTTTGACTGTATAATCTTTCGTTCTGCCTTTTCTATCTTTCATTTTATTTCCATCATTTTCCACACATTTTTTTCTTTTGCAAGATTTTTCTTCCACTTTCTAATTTTCTGAAATAAGATCCTTCTGTCTCTTAGTATGCTTATCTTTTGTTTATTGTTTTTTTTTTTTCGGTGCATATTTTTCAACAATTTTCTCCAGTATTTTGTACAGTATGTCCGTATTTACCTGTATATTATCACTTACAAATACATTTTTCCATTCTTTATTCAGTTCTTCATTTATTTCTGACCATTTTATATTCTTACTATGAAAATTATATTTTCCATATCCTTCCCAACGTTTTGTGCTTTGATTAATTCTGCGATCACTTGCTTAGGAATGGACTATTAATTCTATGACATTGTGGTCTAAAATTCCCGCGTTATACACTATTATTTCTTTAACATAATTCACCTCATTCACAAATACTAGATCTAGGACATTTTCCTTTCTTGTTGGAATGTGGTTTATTTGTTGCATATTATGTACTTATAGGATATCTTGAAGCTTTTCAAATTGCCTCTTATCTTCTGCGCTAGTATTACCCTCTTTTTTATATGTATACATACAACCACTTTCTTCTATTCGTTCTTTCCAATCCACGAAAGGAAAGTTAAAATCTCCGGATAGGAGTATATTCCAGTCTTTATGGTTTCTACATATATCATCTATTTTTTCTATTATTATGTCAAACTCCTTAGTATTTGGGGGTCTGTAAACTACAATATTAACTATTTTTTTCAAATTCAAATTCTACCGCAATCAATTCACATTCTGTGTTGCTGTATTTTTCACAGACTTTTCCTTGATTTATGTCTCTTCCATATATTGTGGTTCCCCCTTGATTCCTATTTGTTCTGTCTGATCTATAAGTTTGGAAACCCTTTATCTAGTCATCACTGCCAGTCTCTTGGGAATACCATGTTTCACTTATATTTAATATATCTATTTTTTCAATTTGGGTTAGTTCTTCTAAGAACTCAATTTTCCTTTTAGAGTTACTCGTGACTAAACCCTGTGCATTCATTAATATTATGGTTTGTGTTTCATCCCCATTATTTAATATTGGTAATAATATGGATTCTCCCATGCTTCCTTCCTGTTCTGATATGATGTTCTTTTCTTCATTTCCCGGAATTCTGTAATAAAAAATCCAGCTTTTCTATTATATTTGCTCTTTCGCCTTCATATTTATTTTTGTGTGTATGCCTGCAATTATCCCCATATCTGCACCAGCCCCTGGCATTATAGATGCATTCTGTGTAGTTGGGCTCTAAATGTTCATATTTGGGTTGAAAGGCCTCATATCTTGGAGCCTTTGGTGCATACCGCGGTATATACGCGTCTTGCTTTTTTTTGTTTCTTTTTTGTTTCATTTTGCTATCATTTTTTTCAGTTTGCTGAGTTTTCTTACTTTCATTCATGGTTGCAGGATGCATATATCGACATTTTTTTGTTGAAACTGCATCCTTTTCCTTCTTTTAGGTTTTTGCATATTTTTGGATGGAGATCTCTGCATTCTTCTCCATATCCGTCTAAATATGCACATTTACCATATATTTCATAATTATGGCAAATCTTTGGATGCTTGTAGTAGCATCTTTCGCCAAATCTGCAATTCCCCTTTTTCAGCAAATTGTAGACTATATCTTTCTTTTTTTTTTTTCTTGTTCTTGCTCTTCCCTAAAAGTATGTAGGTCCGGGTAGAGTCTCTTGGGTCTATTATTTGTTTCCATCTGATAATTTATTTCTTCATAATTATGTTGTTGGATGGCATCATAAGTTATATCAATGATTTCCTCTGCATCCTTACACATATCTTGTTTATTTTTCTCTTCTTCTTCTTCTTTTTCTTCTTCTTCTTCTTCTTCCTCTTCTTCTTCTTCTTCTTCTTCTTCTTCTTATTTATCTTAAACTATTTGCAGATTTAGTCTCGACTTAATTATATTTTCTATCCAGATTAAGCATGTTGAGCAGAATACCTTTGTGTCTCTATTTTTTATTTTTTGCTGTATTTCAGCACATGTAGGGTGAGTTGGAACATGGCAGGCATCACATTTTCTAATCAGTTGTTGAGGATTATTAATGGAATACCATATCTTACATGTGTTACACTATTTTGGCATTCTTTTTCCCATTGCATCAATCAGCATATTCACCATATTGGACTTCTTATTGTTCTTTGATGGAATATGTTGATTGATGTAAAATTTCTTTATAAGTCTCTTTATCACTTGGATCTTCTTTGGAATTTCTTCTATTATTTTGCTGATGTTTTCCGCAGATTTGCTCCAGTTTATTGGATCATATTGTTTCAATATGTCTGCGAATATTTTTCCGTCACACTGGTTGTAGTTACTAGGGACCTCTGCTATCAGATGGTCGAGCTCTTGTTTCCCCAACTCATGGAATTTACTTTTGCTGACTGCAGCAATGTCTCTCTAAGATTTGCCCGTATTATTAATTCACAAGATAACTATCCTATGCCGACGTTTTATCCCATTTTTGTGCCTTCAAACTAATCATCGACAATTCACGAAAAGTTGTAGCTATATTGCACTCGATAGCCATTTGTTATCCGCGTTAAATCAGCATATTTTTAGGGACGAAAAGGGTATTCACTCACTGGTACACAGATACAACTCGAGAGAGAGAGAGATAAGCAGGTATGAGTGTTTGATATAATTCTAGATAATAAATCTGCATTGCATAAGTGAAAGCTTGGAATTACTCAACTGAAGCCACTGAGAGAATTGGTAATAGTTTCTAAACAAAAAGTGAATTTAGATATTCAGGTATTTATTTCTAAGATAAATGTATATAAAAGAAATATTTATCAATGCTGCTTCAAGCTAATTTCATTGAAGTATATATATATATATATATATATATATATATTATACATATATATATATATATATATATATATATATATATATATGTATATATATATATATATATATATATATATATATATATATATATATATATATATATATAAAGCAGTATTATCTGATGTTGAAGTAAAATGAAAAGATTCTTGTGATACTTCAGAAAAGCGTAACTTACGTTACACATAAACCTTCCATAGAAAATCAAAGGAGAATCATTATCATTCGTAGTAAAATGGCAGAGGCCGAAATTAACTTATAAATGAATAAGCTTTTTAGAGAATAATGTGAAAGGAGAAGACGTCTCCCTAACCATCAGTAATTTGATTAAATCGGCCGGATGAAAAATGGATTTATTGCTTGTTGGGCAGACAGAACATCTCATAAACATAAATGGTTCACCTCAGTCTATTATCTTTTTGAAGATCTATGCTGTTGACAGGACCTCACTGGTGTTTTTACCTTTGTAAAAAACCATTCAAGATTTATATTTAGGTATGAGCCTACATCATTGTTTCGTATGTATTTATTTTTACTTCACAAGATCATTGTACACATATTAAAGTAAACAGTTAGAAGTAAGAGAGAGCCAATTTGGAAAAAAAACATGACAATATACATCTCTACTTGTAAAACCATATTTAGTAACACAGACACACATACACACGCGCGCGTGCACACACACACACACACACACACACACATATATATATATATATATATATATATATATATATATATATATATATATATTATATATATATATATATATATATATTGGATTTTACTGAATGTTTTTGAAATTTAATTTCCCTAAAGTAACACGAATAACTGTTGATGTAACATTGGGTAAAAATCATCACTAATACAATTTAAGATTCTCTCAAAACTTGGAAAATTGTGTGCATGAACCATCGGTCTCTTACTTAATACGTTAAATGTTCCATCAATACACTTGTGCCATAATGAACATGAATAGTTCCTTTGAAAAAGTTCACCAAGACCAACTCTGATGAAGTCAATAGGAATCTAATTAAACTTTAACGCTATTTTATTGGTAATTGATCCAGACTAGTTTGTTAGGTAAACTTTCATTAATTGGTAAAATAATTGCTACGATATTTACTTCCGCGAGTGAGTGGAATTCCTTCTAGAGATGAAAAGATGTGGTAAGAAAAACAGTTTTGCTATTTTTTTTTTCTATATCACAACCGCTACTTTCAATAATAACAGACAATGATTTTTCCCCCGGAAAATAGGAACTACACCTTTTCAGGAGAACTTCGTAAACACTGCGGTAATTATCCTCATAACAGAAAGTACCGGATCTTCAGCCACATTTTACAGTGCGCAAAAGCTTTATATATTTGCTTCATTTAGAGTGATATTGTGATTCACATAGTCCATTATTATAACCTCAGCTACAAACAGTGAATACAATATTTGCCTTTTTCTAAGAAACTCATCCACATTTAGCACTCGCGTAGTCGCTCATATAGTTTCATTTCTAATCCTGTCATCCCATTTAACTGCCAATATCCTTATGAGGGTTTTGTTCTCTAATAAACAAAATATGATGGATATTGTTTAATTGACTCACCACGACGCATGTGCATACAGTACCACTGATATCACTAATCTGATATGTAGCCTCAATTTTAAAATTTAATTTCAGGCGATTTGAATTCCAAATTCTACGTGATACAGCAGTTGTATGATTTGCTTTTTTTCAATCTTTTCATAAAAAAAAAAAAAAATCTAAAGACCCTGTATTAGCGATCATAGTTCCTAGATATTTAAATGCTGACACCTCATTAATCCCTTCTCCTTCCAATGATATTTCATCATCCATTGCGCAATCCGTTCTCATGATATGTCTTTCTTCTATTCATCTTTGCTAGTCCTGTGGCTTATTATAATAAGAACTGCGTCATCTGCGTACATAATCTAGGCCAGCTAATTTCCTGTTACCAAACCAGGCCAATTCTTTCTCCACCGTCCCCAACTGTTCTTTGCATTACAGAATCCACGAGAAGGATAAATAACATTGATGGCGAAACATTTCTTTGGAGTACTGCACTGTTCACTGGCGATTCATTTGATAGGACTTCATTAACATTAACTTTACACATGCTATGCTCATGAGCAGACTTATTGAAATTTACATATTCAAGAGGAGCTCAATAATAACCCAGGACTTTCCACAAAATTTGCCGGTGCACACTCTCAAGGGGTTTTTTCATAGTCCAGAAATGCCATCAAAAGTGGATTTCTATATTTTACGCATTGCCG
>NC_090747.1:14173577-14181077 GCF_036898095.1 Palaemon carinicauda
CCATTGGTGTATCAATGCAATAGACTATATGCTGTCTCTGAACTGATTTGATTAGGTGTTTCATCACTTGTTTGCTGTAAAAAAATGTCCTATAAAATGATTGTTTGCCTAAAATGTCATATTAGACATTACCTGACAAATCGTTCTGGTCAGTTGAACTCTCTAAGGTAATTTTAAAGTATTTATTAAAAAATAAAAGAGAAAAAAGAAAAAAAAAGGATTTTACCGTCAAGGGCAATATTTCTGGTCATGAAACATGTCTGACACAATGAAAGACTGCAAGGTACCTCCGAGATCTATAACGCGTCCATCTGTATATATATATATATATATATATATATATATATATATATATATATATATATATATATATATATATATATATATATATATACAGTATATATATATATATATATATATATATATATATATATATATATATATATACATATATATATATATATATATATATATATATATATATATATATATATATATATATAACCTTTTCTGTTCTGAGAATATAAAAGAGTAAATTTCCATATATATGTGTGTGTGTGTGGGAAAGTATGAAATATGTATATGTCTATACGTTATCCTTTAATAATTAAAAGCATTTGCTAATCCCCATCAACTCAACCTGGACTAGACACATATAAAAAAAAAAAAAAAAAAAAAAAAAAAAAACGTTGTTTGATAGGGTATGGATTGTTGCCATTCTTTTATCTATTCTTTTTTTTCTGGATAGGACATCTGAAAGAGATTTACGCTTATATTTCTTATATTTTCTCTTTTTGTTTTGGGAAAAATGTTATCCAGACTAGTCATTCCAGAATTTTCAAAATGTTGAAAAGTTTAGCTGACTACTTCAAAGAACAAATTGTCTGTCAAATCACCCTGATTGTCAGGGACCAAAGGGAGAGAATCGAAAAAGAATGCAAGCACAGAAAATGCGGAAAGAGAGGAAATATTAAGTTTCATATCACAATATCATTTTGTAGAATGTGGATGTGAAAGGGATTTTCAACCCAGTTTTCATAATATTCCTCTTATCCTGTTTTAATTAAGGCATAGTTAGATATGTAATCGAAATTTAATATAGATTTAAACTATAACACGAACAATGTTATTAGGTGTTGAGATTATTTATCGTAGATTTCCCCAGTCATTATCAATTTGTTATATATATATATATATATATATATATATATATATATATATATATATCTATATATATATATATATATATATATATATATATATATATATATATATATAAATATATATATATATATATATATATATATATACATATATATATATATATATATATATATATATATATATATATATATATATATATATATATATATATCCAAATAAGCCATATATATTTTTGATATATTAATGTCTGGATTCTCTTAACGACCTCGGGATCAGAGCCCCATATATGTATATATATATACATATATATATATATATATATATATATATATATATATATATATATATATATATATATATATATATATATATATAATCTCATAATAAAGGTCTCGCTTGTATTTCATTATAATGTTGACCACTTTAGAGCTTCTGAATTCCATTCCAAGAGTGAATTAGCCGGCAACAGATGCATTTCAGATGCTTATCCACAATTATTTTTACTTCAGGTATGTTTTGATTTATTTCTTAACTTATCATTTACTTAGGGTCTCTCCTATCAACACTAATAATCATAACCGAAAATGAACATAGATAATTGGACGAAAATTATTACTGTGTTGAAAGTTGTCTTCACATTACCATTAATTGAGAGAGAGAGAGAGAGAGAGAGAGAGAGAGAGAGAGAGAGAGAGAGAGAGAGAGAGAGAGAGGGAGAGAGAGAGAGAGAGAGAGAGAGAGTGAGAGAGAGAGAGAGAGACATAACATCTCCACACCTTAAATCATATCATACACCATCATTTAATACTAAGTAACTTTTATACCCGGATCATTAGTAAATTAACCTTCACCGCCTTTTTCTTTACACAACTAAACAGTCAAATCTATTACCCCTTCATTCAAAAGGATTCCCTTATCCAGACATACCTTACGAAATCCAAGAGGACATAAATCTTAATATCACTACCCATCTCAAATATCACACTTAAAGTTATTTCAACTAGAGGTCTCCTTATTTACATTCTCAAATTGGTTGCCTTTCTTGGATATCCGGTACTCTCTTCAACGGGCATTCTTTTACTTACACAAATAAATGCAAAGCTATTCAAAATAAGGAGGATGGATGCATAACATACACGTAAACTATAGATATTTTCTAATTTCATTGTCCTCTCAACGGTAGAATAAAAATTTATGCTTGAACACACACCCATATGACTCATGAAAGTTTATGTTCACCTCCCCCTAATGACATAAGTTTAATGTACACAAACATGAGCACGCGCACAAACACATACACTCACTTATATCTATATATATATATATATATATATATATATATATATATATATATATATATATATATATATATATATATATATATATATATATATATATATATTTATACATATGATAAATTTTGCACAATTTTACGTGTTTTTCATATTCAAATAAGCCATATATATTTTGATATATTAATGTCTGGATTCTCTTAACGACCTCGGGATCAGAGCCCCAGGCGAAATCTCACAAAGACAAGAGCTTGGCTCCGGCCGGGAATCGAACCCTGGTCGGCAAGCTTATATAGACAGTGACTAACCCATTCGGCCACGAAGGAAGATAAAAGTCAATGACAATTCTACTATACTTATACCTGTCGAATTCAGGTATTTTGTACTTAGAATTGAAATCAACCCATCTTCACCATCGTAGCTAATTGGTATTTTGTTACTTGGCATTCAATTAATGATAAATTTTGCACATTTTTACGTGTTTTTCATATTCAAATAAGCCATATATATTTTGATATATTAATGTCTGGATTCTCTTAACGACCTCGGGATCAGAGCCCCAGGCGAAATCTCACAAAGACAAGAGCTTGGCTCCGGCCGGGAATCGAACCCTGGTCGGCAAGCTTATATAGACAGTGACTAACCCATTCGGCCACGAAGGAAGATAAAAGTCAATGACAATTCTACTATACTTATACCTGTCAAATTCAGGTATTTTGTACTTAGAATTGAAATCAACCCATCTTCACCATCGTAGCTAATTGGTAGTTTGTTACTTGGCATTCAATTAATGATAAATTTTGCACATTTTTACGTGTTTTTCATATTCAAATAAACCATATATATTTTGATATATTAATGTCTGGATTCTCTTAACGACCTCGGGATCAGAGCCCCAGGCGAAATCTCACAAAGACAAGAGCTTGGCTCCGGCCGGGAATCGAACCCTGGTCGGCAAGCTTATATAGACAGTGACTAACCCATTCGGCCACGAAGGAAGATAAAAGTCAATGACAATTCTACTATACTTATACCTGTCGAATTCAGGTATTTTGTACTTAGAATTGAAATCATCCCATCTTCACCATCATAGCTAATTGGTAGTTTGTTACTTGGCATTCAATTAATGATAAATTTTGCACATTTTTACGTGTTTTTCATATTCAAATAAGCCATATATATTTTGATATATTAATGTCTGGATTCTCTTAACGACCTCGGGATCAGAGCCCCAGGCGAAATCTCACAAAGACAAGAGCTTGGCTCCGGCCGGGAATCGAACCCTGGTCGGCAAGCTTATATAGACAGTGACTAACCCATTCGGCCACGAAGGAAGATAAAAGTCAATGACAATTCTACTATACTTATACCTGTCGAATTCAGGTATTTTGTACTTAGAATTGAAATCAACCCATCTTCACCATCGTAGCTAATTGGTAGTTTGTTACTTGGCATTCAATTAATGATAAATTTTGCACATTTTTACGTGTTTTTCATATTCAAATAAGCCATATATATTTTGATATATTAATGTTTGGATTCTCTTAACGACCTCGGGATCAGAGCCCCAGGCGAAATCTCACAAAGACAAGAGCTTGGCTCCGGCCGGGAATCGAACCCTGGTCGGCAAGCTTATATAGACAGTGACTAACCCATTCGGCCACGAAGGAAGATAAAAGTCAATGACAATTCTACTATACTTATACCTGTCGAATTCAGGTATTTTGTACTTAGAATTGAAATCAACCCATCTTCACCATCGTAGCTAATTGGTAGTTTGTTACTTGGCATTCAATTAATGATAAATTTTGCACATTTTTACGTGTTTTTCATATTCAAATAAGCCATATATATTTTGATATATTAATGTCTGGATTCTCTTAACGACCTCGGGATCAGAGCCCCAGGCGAAATCTCACAAAGACAAGAGCTTGGCTCCGGCCGGGAATCGAACCCTGGTCGGCAAGCTTATATAGACAGTGACTAACCCATTCGGCCACGAAGGAAGATAAAAGTCAATGACAATTCTACTATACTTATACCTGTCGAATTCAGGTATTTTGTACTTAGAATTGAAATCAACCCATCTTCACCATCGTAGCTAATTGGTAGTTTGTTACTTGGCATTCAATTAATGATAAATTTTGCACATTTTTACGTGTTTTTCATATTCAAATAAGCCATATATATTTTGATATATTAATGTCTGGATTCTCTTAACGACCTCGGGATCAGAGCCCCAGGCGAAATCTCACAAAGACAAGAGCTTGGCTCCGGCCGGGAATCGAACCCTGGTCGGCAAGCTTATATAGACAGTGACTAACCCATTCGGCCACGAAGGAAGATAAAAGTCAATGACAATTCTACTATACTTATACCTGTCGAATTCAGGTATTTTGTACTTAGAATTGAAATCAACCCATCTTCACCATCGTAGCTAATTGGTAGTTTGTTACTTGGCATTCAATTAATGATAAATTTTGCACATTTTTACGTGTTTTTCATATTCAAATAAGCCATATATATTTTGATATATTAATGTCTGGATTCTCTTAACGACCTTGGGATCAGAGCCCCAGGCGAAATCTCACAAAGACAAGTAACAAACTACCAATTAGCTACGATGGTGAAGATGGGTTGATTTCAATTCTAAGTACAAAATACCTGAATTCGACAGGTATAAGTATAGTAGAATTGTCATTGACTTTTATCTTCCTTCGTGGCCGAATGGGTTAGTCACTGTCTATATAAGCTTGCCGACCAGGGTTCGATTCCCGGCCGGAGCCAAGCTCTTGTCTTTGTGAGATTTCGCCTGGGGCTCTGATCCCGAGGTCGTTAAGAGAATCCAGACATTAATATATCAAAATATATATGGCTTATTTGAATATGAAAAACACGTAAAAATGTGCAAAATTTATCATTAATTGAATGCCAAGTAACAAACTACCAATTAGCTACGATGGTGAAGATGGGTTGATTTCAATTCTAAGTACAAAATACCTGAATTCGACAGGTATAAGTATAGTAGAATTGTCATTGACTTTTATCTTCCTTCGTGGCCGAATGGGTTAGTCACTGTCTATATAAGCTTGCCGACCAGGGTTCGATTCCCGGCCGGAGCCAAGCTCTTGTCTTTGTGAGATTTCGCCTGGGGCTCTGATCCCGAGGTCGTTAAGAGAATCCAGACATTAATATATCAAAATATATATGGCTTATTTGAATATGAAAAACACGTAAAAATGTGCAAAATTTATCATTAATTGAATGCCAAGTAACAAACTACCAATTAGCTACGATGGTGAAGATGGGTTGATTTCAATTCTAAGTACAAAATACCTGAATTCGACAGGTATAAGTATAGTAGAATTGTCATTGACTTTTATCTTCCTTCGTGGCCGAATGGGTTAGTCACTGTCTATATAAGCTTGCCGACCAGGGTTCGATTCCCGGCCGGAGCCAAGCTCTTGTCTTTGTGAGATTTCGCCTGGGGCTCTGATCCCGAGGTCGTTAATAGAATCCAAACATTAATATATCAAAATATATATGGCTTATTTGAATATGAAAAACACGTAAAAATGTGCAAAATTTATCATTAATTGAATGCCAAGTAACAAACTACCAATTAGCTACGATGGTGAAGATGGGTTGATTTCAATTCTAAGTACAAAATACCTGAATTCGACAGGTATAAGTATAGTAGAATTGTCATTGACTTTTATCTTCCTTCGTGGCCGAATGGGTTAGTCACTGTCTATATAAGCTTGCCGACCAGGGTTCGATTCCCGGCCGGAGCCAAGCTCTTGTCTTTGTGAGATTTCGCCTGGGGCTCTGATCCCGAGGTCGTTAAGAGAATCCAGACATTAATATATCAAAATATATATGGCTTATTTGAATATGAAAAACACGTAAAAATGTGCAAAATTTATCATTAATTGAATGCCAAGTAACAAACTACCAATTAGCTACGATGGTGAAGATGGGTTGATTTCAATTCTAAGTACAAAATACCTGAATTCGACAGGTATAAGTATAGTAGAATTGTCATTGACTTTTATCTTCCTTCGTGGCCGAATGGGTTAGTCACTGTCTATATAAGCTTGCCGACCAGGGTTCGATTCCCGGCCGGAGCCAAGCTCTTGTCTTTGTGAGATTTCGCCTGGGGCTCTGATCCCGAGGTCGTTAAGAGAATCCAGACATTAATATATCAAAATATATATGGCTTATTTGAATATGAAAAACACGTAAAAATGTGCAAAATTTATCATTAATTGAATGCCAAGTAACAAACTACCAATTAGCTACGATGGTGAAGATGGGTTGATTTCAATTCTAAGTACAAAATACCTGAATTCGACAGGTATAAGTATAGTAGAATTGTCATTGACTTTTATCTTCCTTCGTGGCCGAATGGGTTAGTCACTGTCTATATAAGCTTGCCGACCAGGGTTCGATTCCCGGCCGGAGCCAAGCTCTTGTCTTTGTGAGATTTCGCCTGGGGCTCTGATCCCGAGGTCGTTAAGAGAATCCAGACATTAATATATCAAAATATATATGGCTTATTTGAATATGAAAAACACGTAAAAATGTGCAAAATTTATCATTAATTGAATGCCAAGTAACAAACTACCAATTAGCTACGATGGTGAAGATGGGTTGATTTCAATTCTAAGTACAAAATACCTGAATTCGACAGGTATAAGTATAGTAGAATTGTCATTGACTTTTATCTTCCTTCATGGCCGAATGGGTTAGTCACTGTCTAAATAAACTTGCCGACCAGGGTTCGATTCTCGGCCGGAGCCAAGCTCTTGTCTTTGTGAGATTTCGCCTGGGGCTCTGATCCCGAGGTCGTTAAGAGAATCCAGACATTAATATATCAAAATATATATGGCTTATTTGAATATGAAAAACACGTAAAAATGTGCAAAATTTATCATTAATTGAATGCCAAGTAACAAACTACCAATTAGCTACGATGGTGAAGATGGGATGATTTCAATTCTAAGTACAAAATACCTGAATTCGACAGGTATAAGTATAGTAG
>NC_090747.1:14186077-14188577 GCF_036898095.1 Palaemon carinicauda
CAGTCTTCTTTGCCACGAATGTTTAGTAGGAATGCTTTCGGACTGCGTCGGATCACAAGGAAAGGGCCTGTGTAAGGGGGCGTTAGTGGTGGCTTGGTAGTGTCGTTGCGTAGGAAGACGTGCGTTGCAGAGTGCAAGTCTGTTGGTATGTGATGCTTTGTTGGGGGCTTGTAAGTCTGGCGGCATGGAGCAAATTTTTCCACGACGTGACGTATGCGCTGGAGATCGTCGGAGGAGGTTGTAAAAGGAAAAAATTCGGCAGGGACGACCAACGGGTCGCCATACACCATTTCAGCTGCCGAGACATCGAGG
This sequence comes from Palaemon carinicauda, assembly GCF_036898095.1. Taxonomy (NCBI): domain Eukaryota; kingdom Metazoa; phylum Arthropoda; class Malacostraca; order Decapoda; family Palaemonidae; genus Palaemon; species Palaemon carinicauda. The sequence goes on from NC_090747.1 coordinate 14,186,390, forward strand.
GCGTCTTTAGGAGTGGTCCTTAGTCCCAGGAGGACCCAGGGAAGCTGAGTAAACCAGTTGCAATCCTTGCAGCGGGACATCAAAGCTGCTTTGAGGGTGCGATGAAAACGTTCAACCATTCAATTGGCAGCGGGGTTGTAGGCCGTTGTCTGATGTAGGGTGATGCCCAGGAGATTTGCTAATGAGGTCCACAATTGAGAGGTGAAAGTGGTTCCCCTGTTAGAAGTAATATGTTCAGGGATACCAAATCTTGCAATCCATCCAGAGAGTAAGGCAGATGTACATGAGGCGGACGTTGTAGTTTCCATGGGAATGGCTTCAGGCCAACAAGTGGAGCGGTCGATGATGGTAAACAGGTAACGATGTCCTTGTGATGTGGGTATTGGGCCTACAACGTCGACGTGAATGTGTGCGAAACGACGCTGAGGTTGAGGAAAGGTGCCCACTCCTGAATCCGTGTGTCGATGTACTTTGGAAGTTTGGCAAGAAGTACAGGCGCGGACCCAATCCTTAGCATCCTTAGAAATGCCGTGCCAAATGAACTTTGCCTTCTGCAGCTGTGCAGTAGAACGGCATGAGGGATGTGAAAGGTCGTGAATGAAATCAAACACCTGTTGGCGCATGGGAGCAGGAATCCAAGGTCGTGGTCTGCCAGTACTGACGTCACACAGGAGGGTGGTGTTGGAGTCTTCGAGGGGAAAGTCTTCCCAACGGAGGGACGTGCAGGATGTCCTACATGCTTGATACTCTAGATCCTGTCGTTGGGCTTCAGCCAGGGCGTTGTAATCCAATCCCAGTTGAACGGCAGCCAACGTGTTTTTTGACAGGGCATCGGCAACGGGATTCATTTTCCCAGGGACGTATTGATGGGTGCAATTGTATTCAGCCACGGCGGAGAGATGTCGGCGTTGCCGGGCGGACCAGGCATCAGACTGTTGAGTATAGGCGTGCACCAGAGGCATGTGATCTGTGCGAATGACGAAGGGCGTACCTTCTAAGAAATGGCGAAAGTGACGGACAGCCAAGTGCACCGCCAGCAATTCTCGATCGAAGGTTGAATAACCCGATTCTTCCTTGGACAGTTTTCTGCTGAAGAAGGCCAATGGGCGGGGCGAGCCGTTGACCACCTACTGGAGTACTGCACCAATAGCGACGTCGCTGGCATCGATGGAGAGAAGGAGAGGGGCATGTGGGATAGGAAAAGTGAGAGCCGCAGCAGTTGATAGGGCCTTCTTTGCATTGCAGAAGGCTGCATCTTGAAGGGGACCCCACTTCAGGTCCTTCGGCATGCCCTTGAGGGAGGCGTAGAGGGGAGCAAGAGTGGCGGCAATGGCTGGCAGAAAACGGTAATAATAGTTGATCATGCCCAAGAATTCCTGCAGAGTTTTGACGTTCGAGGGCACGGGGAAGTTCTGAACGGCTGCTACCTTCTCAGGGAGGGGGTGGACACCTTCAGGAGTGAAGCGGTGCCCTATGAACGACACTTCGTTGGCGCCAAAGGTACACTTGTCGTACCAGACTACAAGGCCGTTTTGTTGCAGGCGGGTCGAGCACGATGTGCAGGTGACGGAGGTGTTCCTCTTTTGAGGAGGAGAACACAAGTATGTCGTCCACATAATATACACAGAAAGGGAGGTCCCCTAAGATGCCATCCATGAGACGTTGAAACGTGGCCCCAGCATTACGAAGGCCAAAACAGGAGTAATTGAAGGTGTATGTACCAAACGTAGTGGTGATGGCAGTCTTAGGGATGTCTTCTGGGTTCATAGGCACCGGATAATACCCCTTCAGGAGATCGAGCGTAGAGAAACCCTTTGCTTTGTGCAGGTAGGAGGTCACGTCGGCAATGTTTGGGAGGGGTTAGTGATCCGGTTCTGTTTGCATGTTCAGGCGCCTGTAATCGCCGCACGGACGGAGGGAGCCGTCTTTCTTCAGAACGATGTGTAAGGGTGACGACCATGGGCTGGAGGCCTTTTAGCAAAGGCCCCTTTCCTCCATTTCGGTGAACATCTGTTTGGCGTCTGCCAATCGTTCCGGTGCCAGACGTCTGAATTTTGCGAAGACTGGGGGTCCCGTCGTCTTGATATGGTGATAAATACCGTGCTTGGCAGGAACCGTGGGCATTTGGCGAAGTTCTGGACGGAAAACTTCCGAGTACGACGTGAGGAGGTGGGCGTAGGCATCCGTG
>NC_090747.1:14203577-14221077 GCF_036898095.1 Palaemon carinicauda
CGTTTCGTGTCACAAATCCAAGTGTAGCAGCAAAAAAATGACTGAAATGTCCCTGAAACGACTAATGTAAAGGTGAAGGAATAGCTACTTATTATTATTATTATTATTATTATTATTATTATTATTATTATTATCATTATTATTATTATTATTATTATTATTATCATTATTATTATCAGGAGAGCATATAAAATCTTAAAACCGAAATTATAAAGGTTAATTTTCTCAGTTCCTCATCACTTGATTTCCTTTACCATTGCAACTTGGTAGAGGAGAAATATAAGTCACCTTTCGGTGGGGGATGAATCTATACCCAATTATAGTATTTCTTCAATTTACAAATACATCAGTATGATAAAAAAAAAAAAAAAAAAAAAAAAAAAAAAAAAAATATGGTTACCCTCAAATAAGGATAAGTGTTTCTCAGAAATCATACCAAGGGCTGGGTGACAACAGATGCCGAGTATATTTATACATACAAACCTGTCGCTATTTAAAGCTCCATATACACTTTACTGATATGTAAACACCTTTATACTATTATGAATGAAAGTAATAATATCAAAACTGTTTATTATCAATATCCTTTGAAGGAAAACACCATCCACAAATTATTCAAAGATCCTGCTTGAGATATGAACAACGTTTTTGCTAAGAAACTAATCTTTGATGAAGAGACAGTGATGAGTTTCCTCATGATACCAAGACTGTGAAACAACTAGGACAAAATTAGTGGTCAAATCATAATCGTAATATTCTTGCAACTTGTATGCAATATATTCAATGCAATATATATTTCGGAAAATTTATTTGAGGTTTTCAATTTTCTTAGTTCATCAATCTATCCTCTTCTCAACCTTCCCTTGGTTCATTTTAATCTCTAGGCACCCATTCCCTTGTTCTTAATGTCCATCTATTATCTGTCATTATCATTATAAATTATGTCCATATCCTTTTTTGTTACATGTTGTTAGAATATCATCTATTCTAGTTTACTCTCGTATCCATCTTCCTCGTTTTCTGTCTCTTATTGTTATTGCCATCATCAGTCTTTCCATAGCTATTTGAGTTATGACTAGCTTATGTTTTAAGGCTTTAGTAAGGCTCCAGTTTTCTGATGAATAAGTTTATACCGTAGAACCATCTCATTAAACAATTTTTTTTTTTTATGCAAATTAGTAATATATTTTTCATAGTCTCATTTTGTTTACCAAGGCTATTCATCGCATGCTTATTCTTCTTATACTGGGAAACACTTAATATTTGTTCTAAGTATATATATATGCGTTACTAATCTCTAGAGGTTCGTCCACCGCTCCTTTTGGTTCTCTCTGTTAATTTTCATTTATCATTATCTTAGGTTTTACTCATATTCATTTCCAGTCCTACATTTCTGCTTTTTCTTTTCAAACCATCTATCTTCCCATGGCTCACTAATAAGAACTATGTCATCTGTAAATCTTATATTGTTAATGTATTCCTCATCAATTTTAATTCCTACATTATCATAATCCTTCTTAAGAAACTACTTCTAAGCATACTATGAATAATCTAGGAGAAAAGAGGTCTCCCTGTCTAACTTCGTCCGAAGTCGGAAAGTTTCCCACTATCTTTATGTTTTTTTAGGATTGCTGTACTTGTCGTATAGATATCTTTCAGCGTTATAACATAAGATTCATCTTTTCCTTATCTTTGAAGGGCTTTCATTATTGTTGAAATTTGTTTTCTCATACTCTGTTGATCATACATAAGCTGGTTAATTACATGGATATGAGAAGCTGTGTATTTTCTATCCTGTACATTATCATGTGGACTAACTTAAACCTTCACAGTTTGGATATAATTATACCTTTTTTTCTTATCGTTACAGAATGCTAGACATCTGTAAGATAAAACATAGAGAGAGAGAGAGAGAGAGAGAGAGAGAGAGAGAGAGAGAGAGAGAGAGAGAGAGAGAGAGAGAGAGAGAGAGATTGCGGTGAGGCTGATGCTCAACTTACAACCCTTCGGTACCTCGTTTAGCAACCTAAAAATTAACATATTTTTTTTCAAGTTCGTCTACTAAAAACTATACATCTATTATCACGATTATTTTTCATGTGATGGTTCCATAGATCAACTTAACCTTGTTTGTTCTCTCTCTCTCTCTCTCTCTCTCTCTCTCTCTCTCTCTCTCTCTCTCTCTCTCTCCCTCTCTCTCTTCTTCTTCTTCTTCTTCTTCTTCTTCTTCTTCTTCTACTTCTTCTTTTTCTTCTTCTTCTTCTTGTGATTCATTTAGACATTTTCTATGTTGTTTTGTGTTCTATAGTATGATAACACATGTATTAGATCGGTGTTAAATTAAAACCTTGTTATCTTCCGTGTATAGGCTTGTACTTAACCCTATGGCACTTGGGTTGCCACCTCTGATATAAACATAAGAGGAGATGGTACGGTGGAATTGGCGAGTTATTATTCGTTCCTAATTCGTGATGATCATTCTTTAAGTATTAAGGTTCACGAAAGAAGTGACAGAAGGAAATTTGAGAGAGTTGACCTGTAACTATATTGTTCCTATGACCGTTCTCTCTCTCTCTCTCTCTCTCTCTCTCTCTCTCTCTCTCTCTCTCTCTCTCTCTCTCTCTCTCTCTCTGTAGAGGTGAAATATCTGAAAATCTTTTTATATCACCAATTGAGCAATTACATCCAACCAGTACTGACGTAAAGTAATGATAAAATGATAAAACAAAAGATATAAATATATTTCTTTTGATTATTGATCCTCTTGAAACATGAAACAACTAAAAGTTCACTAAAATATTTTCGGTAACTCGAGATTTGTTTTGATATCATGTTAACCACAATAACTCCAGTTTGTGGGACAATACTATAGATATCCTCATAGTCACTTTGATTTTCCTCGATCACGGGCATATCTTTATTTTCAGTTAATATGAAAAATATAAAAGTTTTCATTATTATCAAACCGTAATAAAATTATTATTATCGTCATAATTTGCATAGTAATCCCACCACAGTCCATTCATTTCCGATTTCCTGCAGATGATCGGCAAAGTAGCTGCTTCCCTGAGGTCGTCCTCCTGATTAGCGACAGACCTCAGATCAAATGAGCTTTCTCTTCCATTAAGATTTTTAGTTTCCTATTTTTTAAGGAATGGAGAGTAAAAGCTTTATTACAAGCCTATTGGAATCCATGGGAGTTTTGTAAGTTTTTTCGGTCCCTAGTAATGAATTAGGAACCTCACACAGCGCCCTTTTGGCCGACTTTCACGAAAAAATGTATTCTTGCCGATGATAATAATAATAATAATAATAATAATAATAATAATAATAATAATAATAATAATAATGAAAATTTTCATCGTTAGGTTCGGCCTGTTGGTAACCTGCTACAAGTAATATTAATGTTAGTACTTTTCCTTTGTTTGTTAAATAACGGGTATTAGTTGCTTAAGATAGATAGTCAGGTATACACGTAACCTGCAGCTGCTTTATATCCATGCTGACAAAGCTTCATGATGTTTTAATTTTGTGTTTCTCTACTTCCTTTTTTTCATCGCGTAGTAGCTGCTGAATTATATATACCGATATAGTCATATTGTAACATGTCATTAGCATTGCTAATTAGATGTTTATATTGAATAGTCAAACTAAAAAAATGTGATATCGCAAATATTTATATATATATTTTTTTTACTATTCCACGTTCATTGTATTGTATTTATCAAAATGAAGCACCTGAAAATTAGATATGAGAAAAGTTTGAATTGTAGCATACAGTGAATGGTGTCATCCATCAGCTCTTTCTTTTTTAGCTTTTACTACAAAGGTATGATTCATAACATGGTTGAGTAAAGAATGCCCTCGCTATGATTTTCATTGTTATTATTATTAATAACTCAACTTTGGATATGTTTGAAAATTACTAATAATTTAGAAATAAAAACAGAACTAATACTTTTGAATTGTAAGAATTAGGATGTAATCTAACTTCCTTTTTTTTCTTCATATTAAAAATATATAAGAAAATATTATTGAATCCAACTTCCTTTTTCTTCATCATATTGAAAATAAAAAGAAAATTTCAAGTGATTTCAAGCAATCATTTTGATATATTCCTAATGAATACATTCACTATCAACAAAAGCAGATTTGGGTAATAATTTAAGCATCTCCCTCTAAAACAAAAACTATTATTAAATGTTAATTGCAGTCATTTATATCTTATGTTAATTATCATAATGAATGTTTTTATCAATGAGCCTTGAAAGTTTATTAGCAATTTTTTATGATATCTCTTTTTGGGTCTATAATGGAAATTATTTAATAGTTGTAGAAATATTCACTTTAACACATGTAATCAATGATAACATTGGATTGGGCTATAGGCTGTAAGATCCTAATATTAAGAATATTAAAAGTGAACACACAATATTAAATCTAAATGTATGAAAATTACTTATGTCTTTTATAGCTTTATTGATAAGTCTAATATTATTAAAAGTACAAAAATATTTGGGCTTTATAAAGCATATGAAGAAAAAAAAAATAACATTTCCAGTTTACATAATGATGTGTATAAGTTCTGAGTCTTAACAGAAGTCATACATCTGAATTTTAGTATTCTTCTTCTTTATGAAGTGGAGTAAATAATGAAATATTTTTTTTTCTTATATAAATATAATAAACTCATAGATAATATGTTGCTATATCAGGATTACTTTAGAACCAGTGTTAATAAAAGAAGTCATTACAGATACATGTAACTGGTTTAAAATTAAATGTGAAGCCAACTAGAAAAGGGATTTAATTTTAAATTGACAAGACTACGAGATGAATATATAAATCAACAGTAAAACATCCCCTTATATTTTCTAATTTTCGAATTATTTTTTTTTATATATAACTGCTGGGAATTTCAACCAAATTTTCCCATAAAAGGCATGATATAAGTCATTCGTAGCATATGATATGGTTTTCATTATATATGACTATTTGTCTGAAACAAAAATTTTCTCTTCCTCTTATCAATAGTCAAAGGACGATTTCTTTTCGAGTATCTATTCTTGTTTAAAAATAAATTGTTTGTTATGCTGATTCGAGTCTCTATCCAGATTTTCAAAGAATATTGTTTTTGACAGCAAAACAATCTATAGATATATAGAAAATTTTGTTTATATATATATATATATATATATATATATATATATATATATATATATATATACATATATATATATATATATATATATATATATATATATATATATATATATATGTATATATATATATATATATATATATATATATATATATATATATATATATATATATATATATATATATATATATATATATATATAGTTACTAATAAGAGGATAAAATGATGATCTTATAAATTTTATTTCTTAAATATAATAACCGCCCCCCTAAATACGATCTTAAATCTCTGCATATGTTTAATTAACGAAATATAATTTTTTATTGCAAATAGCGATAGAATGTTATCATTAAAAGCATACCAAAATATATTAAAACAACTATCCAACTCCAAGTTTTGCTTAAAGAAATCACGACCAGATAGCGTTTTGCTGGAATCATAAAATGTTAGTTGAATAGGGATGGCAGTGTGCAGCCAATATAACAGACAATAAAGATAGAATAATAATAGTGATAAACGAGATTTTTTGTTCTGCATAGTTTGTTGGTTGACTGATAATTTCATTCAAAGTTACATCAATGTCTTAATAGTTGGTGTGTGGTGTCAATCACAAAAATAGTGTTGCATATGATGCCAGAAAGAAAAAGAACTATATATATTTTTTCGAAGATTAATATGGCTAAATTAGATATTTAGTGATTTATCAATTAATCAATAGAACCCAAAATCTACTTATATTTCATATAAATGGAATAATTTTCAGATCATTCATTTTTTTTTTTTTTTAAATCAGGGTATTGACTTCTTAATTTGATATGATAATTGGTGCCAATCTTAACGAAGATTAATCTAAACTCCCTCGTAATTACCTTTAAAAGATTAATTATAAGTCTCGTTTATGGTAATTATAATCCGACATAGTATGTGCATTTCAGAAATATAATCTATCTCGTATTATGAACGTAACTCAATTTTGAACGAGAGTATATTTGCATTTCAAAGCATAATGTGCTTAAAAAAATGTATGTCCGTCTGTCTAATTATGATCTTGAGTGTATGTTTATGAGTGAAAGTGTACCAAGCCTAATTCTTTCAATAGAAATTTTTAGTGCCATTAGATATAGAAAATAAAAACAAAAATCAGCAACCATGAGGACAAAAAGACTTTATGATTTCCATAAATTGTTATAACCAAGGAAATAGACACCAATATTCTTTTGACCTTAATAAAAAAAACATTAAGTAAAATATTTTCCGGAGAATTGCATCAAGACAATGAAGTAATCATAATATTCACACATTTTAATTGATATATGATTAAAATTGGACCTTATCTATATATTATGAAATATTCTTTCCATGTACTATGTACCAGTTCATCTTTGCTGGACCTATAGTCAGAATTACCTCCAATATTTCTTATTTTCCTAGTGATGCTCATCATTTAAATCTGTAAGCTTTAAAAAATTTATTTCATTATATTCTTACTAAGTGTATGATAGATTTGATACCTTCACCTAAATTAAGATTTTGCGAAGGTAAGTATTTATACCTATCTGTTAGTGTATGCATTTTTCAAATTTTTTTTGGTAAGCAGATTAAAAAGGAAAAGAAAAAAAGAAAAATTAAATTTTGACAAAACTGCAATGTCATGTTGGAGGTGACCCACGAATAAATCTGTAAAATTATGGATAAAGTAAATCTAAGTACAAATACTCAGCGGCACTTTGAAAATAATCAGAAAAATAAGTAAATGGCAAGTATTTTTCTCTTTATTTATGGCCTATGAACAACATTACGCAAATAAAACTATTGAACTTATTTCGACGATACTTGGTGGACACGTGGAAAAGTCCATTAGATTTGGAGGAAAATAAAACGAAGTACAAGTACGCAGAAGAGTTGTGAGCAAAGTAAAAGTGTTTGCCGTGAAGTATGAAATAAGACTACTTGGGGTGGCAAAGGTGTGCTCTCTACTGGTACTGAGTAACCCTCAGCTAATAGATTTTTAGGTGAATAAAAGACTGGGAAACATCTTATGTTTTTACAAGTTTACGGAGCAACTGTTATCAAATATTTGTTTTCTCATTCTATTACCTAAATGAACCGAAGGGGAAAAACTGAAATGGTTCTAGTAGACCTAATGCTTATGATAAGAAAAAATAAAATGTGAAGCCAAAACATTAAAAATATGGCATCAGAGGTAAATGTCTTTATTGTAATCACCTGTCTCTGATAGATTACCATAAATCGTAAATCTAAAAAGTATAGGCTCAGCATGAATAGCTTACATTCATTCTTTAGATAAGAGAAAGTGGAGATGTAAGACTGAAATTTGTTATGAGTAAAGCAAAAATAATGTTCATGGATGAACGACTAAACATTGTTAATATATATACATAGCTAAACCGAAAATAAGTGTTTTCGCAGTATACGACACCTAAATAAAAGGAAAGATTAGCATAGGATGAACATTTTTTGACAAATAAAATGGGATTATGGAAACTGAAATGCCACATTCTTTAAAAATTAAATTATTTAATCAGATGGTCTCACCAATATTATCTCATGCACCAGAAACATGGAACCTTATCAAAGTCTTATAATATAGGCTATTTACACATCAAAGATGTATTGAAAGAATTATACGTGGAATAAAGCTAAAAGAGAGAGAGAGAGAGAGAGAGAGAGAGAGAGAGAGAGAGAGAGAGAGAGAGAGAGGAGGGGGGGGGGACATGGATACGAGATCAAACTAAAGTAGAGAATATTCTAACCTGCAAGAAAAAACAATTGTACATGTGCGGAGTTGGGCTCAAAGCGAACAGGAAAATACAAAACTTTAGGAATAATAATTGCATCACTATATAGCCTAGATAAAGAGGTTACTATTAATATCATCCAATACACACCAAAATCAATAAAATGTTGACATATTATTGGTTTCATAAAAGATTCACTAATTATGAGATGGAGACGCAAGGTTGGGATGAAGATGTTAGATAGGGCATTGAAGAAGAAAGTTTCACTGGTTCCTTTTTGGAGTCAGTCCTTAAATCTCCATTTAGAGGATCCCTTATAACTGATGGAGGGTGGGAACGACCTTATGGTGGTGACAGAGACGAGCTGCTAATAGAAAAGAATTCCCGAGAGAGCTATTTGTGAGATTTGGTGAGATATTTAGGGAGAAAAAAGATCTTCAATGGAAATCACAGAAAATGCCTTTGTATATATATCGATCTATGGTATTGTTTTCATGAGAGTTCCAAAATATAAATACATACAAACTTCCATATATCAAAACACTAGTATTTTATATTCAAAAGAAACGTTTTTCAAAGCCCTTACTATGGTAATATTAGGAATTGATCTTGTAAAAGCTTTACTGTAATGCACCAGTAAATGGAAGTGTTGATTGTTCAAAAAATCGATACACTGGTATTTTTTCCCTTAAAAATACTCCCTATCATTTTGTAGAATGTGGTAAACTATGTAGACAAACAGAGATTTTACTCTACTTCCAGGTGATGAAAGCAGAAGAAGAAAGGACCACAAACAAAGATATCTAAATCTAAATATGTTGACGATGATTCTAATTCAGAAGAAGCAATAACACCCTTCCTTCATAAATTATGCTAATTGACTGAAACACATCCCATTTCCCAATCGTGAAGGCAGTTAAATGAGAGGCGAGTCTTTCCTTATTTAACTCCCACCGTTCAGGTGTGGCATGAACATAACTATGAAAGCCCAACACAGATGATCTTGAAAATTCACACTATCTATCGTTGAAGAAAAAAAAATGTATATATATATATATATATATATATATATATATATATATATATATATATATATATATATATATATATATATATACAGGGTGTCCCAAAAATTATGTATATACTCTTTGGATTGTTATAACTCGTTTAATTTATTGATATTAACGTGGAAAACACATTCACATGAGAGCAACTATACATATTCAAATATTCTGAGAGTTCACAGTGAAAAAGTAAGGATACATGGAGCAATTAGAGAATGTCAAAAATAAGAAATCCGCTCACATAAAGTGTTCAAACTGGTTGCCGTTCTGCTCAATACACTTTTCACATCGTGAAAATAGGGAACTTCAAACAGTTAGTAGCATTTCTCTCGATATCTGAGCACATTCTTTTTCAATTGCCTCCCTAAGTTCGTCATTTGTTTTAGGTTTTCTGCTGCGCACGCTTACAACTGCGATGGACGCTTTATTTTGGGATACTTGTTTCACGAGACAGTTGACGAACAGATTTTCGTGGGCAATAACATCTTGCTCTTTACTTGGGCTTGTCGATGTTCTATTTCATCCCTTTCGCATGCACTGGATAGTCCCATGATTCTCAAAGTTATCTACGATTTGTGAAATGGTGACGCATGTTGGGGCATCCCTGTGGAACTCACAAGTAAATCGTCTTTGCACTTCAACTTTATTTTCACATTTCCAGGATGTTTTCAGAATTTTTTTTTTTTCTGGAACGTAAGCACGGCATCCGCCATTGTTACTCCAAAATCAAATCCGAAATAAAAAAAAAAAACTTTATGAGCTATTCAAAGTCAAAGAGTGTATACATACTTTTGGGACGCTGCACACACACACAGACACACACACACACACACACACACACATATATATATATATATATATATATATATATATATATATATATATATATATATATATATGTATATATATATATATATATATATTTAAACATATGTTTTTTTTTCTAAAAAAAAACCATAAAAGAAACGCAGGAAATATAAATAAATCACTATATTTCAACCAATAAACATTGGCCCTCTTCAGGATGTAAAGTAAAAATGAGGAATACATTGGAGGGTCACGGTTTATATAGAAAAGCAAAAGGGTATTTCCAATTGTTCTACAGTGGTTATAAGTGCCAAATATAATTATATCCAGGTGCGTCTTTGTATTGTTGTCTTGACCTCCGAGGCATATCTGGTGGTCGGTCTCCGTGGATTATCTTCTTAATGATAGGGTTAAGAAGAGTATTGTCCACTGTGTCAGCTTTCCATTGGCTGCCGGATAGGTTCATTGTCTTTGATTTATTTATGATGGCTGATTTCAGGATTTAACTTCTGTACGGACAGGTACTCTTAAAAAGCAAAAACGACTCACTCCAATAAATCTGGTGCCCTAAATCCCTAAGGTGAACGAAAATCCCTGAGTTTCATAGCCATACCCAGCACCTGGCCACACCTAACAGATCTTTTGTGTTCTGATAATCTTTGAGATAGCATAGACTTTTTCACAATCCCCACATGGTACTTTTTAAACGCCAGACTCTATATCTCTTTTATTTTGATAAACATTAATAAGGGTGCTTCCTATGGTCTTGGGATATGAAAAAAAAAAACAAAAAAAAACAGAAGGGTTCTCAGTTTCAATATCATCTATTATGTTTTAATACCTTCAATATATGGGAGTTTTATCTTATTTTCAAAATCTCTTTCCTCAGAAGTAATAAGAAGACAAATTCTTTATTTGTTTTGACTTTTGATCTAAGTGTATACAGTACTAAGTATAAGGTTATTTCTAATAGGCCTGCCTTACTAAATGATGTGTCATTCCTCTCGGCTCCTTTTTAGAGATGTTTTTTTTTGGGGGGGGGTTGCCTCTCTTTTGTTCGCAATAATGTATTCTTGGGGTTCTTTTTGCTACTTGAATGATTGTATCATATATGGATTGCAACACAATTTTCATATTATTATTATTATTATTACTATCCAAGCTACAACCCTAGTTGGAAAAGCAAGATGCTATAAGCCCAGGGGCTCCAACAGGGAAAAATAGCCCAGTGAGGAAAGGAAATAAGGAAATAAATAAATGAAGAGAACAAATTAACAATAAATCATTCTAAAACAAGTAACAACATCAAAACAGACATGTCATATATAAACTATTAACAACATCAAAAACAAATATGTCATAAATAAACTATAAAAAGACTCATGTCCGCCTGGTCAACAAAAAAGCATTTGCTCCAACTTTGAACTTTTGAAGTTCTACTGATTCAACCACCCGATTAGGAAGATCATTCCACAACTTGGTAACAGCTGGAATAAAACTTCTAGAATACTGCGTAGTATTGAGTCTCGTGATGAAGAAGGCCTGGCTATTAGAATTAACTGCCTGCCTAGTATTACGAACAGGATAGAATTGTCCAGGGAGATCTGAATGTAAAGGATGGTCAGAATTATGAAAAATCTTATGCAACATGCATAATGAACTAATTGAACGACGGTGCCAGAGATTAATATCTAGATCAGGAATAAGAAATTTAATCGACCGTAAGTTTCTGTCCAACAAATTAAGATGAGAATCAGCAGCTGAAGACCAGACAGGAGAACAATACTCAAAACAAGGTAGAATGAAAGAATTAAAACACTTCTTCAGAATAGATTGATCACCGAAAATCTTGAAAGACTTTCTCAATAAGCCAATTTTTTGTGCAATTGAAGAAGACACAGACCTTATATGTTTCTCAAAAGTAAATTTACTGTCGAGAATCACACCTAAAATTTTGAAAGAGTCATACATATTTAAAGAAACATTATCAATACTGAGATCCGGATGTTGAGGAGCCACCGTCCTTGACCTACTTACAATCATACTTTGAGTTTTGTTAGGATTCAACTTCATACCCCATAATTTGCACCATGCACTAATTCTAGCTAAGTCTCTATTAAGGGATTCACCAACCCTAGATCTACATTCAGGGGATGGAATTGATGCAAAGAGAGTAGCATCATCTGCATATGCAACAAGCTTGTTTTCAAGGCCAAACCACATGTCATGTGTATATAGTATGAAAAGTAATGGGCCAAGAACACTACCCTGTGGAACACCGGATATCACATTCCTATAATCACTATGGTGCCCATCAACAACAACTCTTTGAGATCTATTACTTAAAAAATCAATAATAATGCTAAGAAACGACCCACCCACTCCCAACTGTTTCAGTTTGAAAACAAGGGCCTCATGATTAACACGGTCAAAGGCAGCACTAAAATCAAGGCCAATCATACGAACTTCCCGACCACAATCAAGGGATTTCTGTACAGCATTGGAGATTGTAAGAAGGGCATCACATGCTCCAAGGCCTTTACGAAAACCAAATTGCAAACTAGGGAGTAGATGATTACCTTCAGCAAACCTGTTAAGACGTTTTGCCAGAAGACGTTCAAAAACTTTAGATAATATGGGAGTTATGGAAATTGGGCGGTAATCAGTGGGACTTGAGCTACCACAAACACATTTACATAGAGGAGTAACATTACCAATTCTCCAACTAGTGCTAAAAGCTCCTCTTCTTGCTAACTTGCGCAAAATAACAGATAACTTTGGAGCTAAGAAATCTGCTGTCTTTATAAAAAACAAAGGAAAAATACCATTTGGGTCTACACCTCCATAGGCATCAAGGTCCATCAACAGAGCTTTAATCTCACGAGATCGAAAAGCTAAACTAGTTAGTTTAGCCTCAGGAAAACAGGAATGAGGAAGTTCAAGTTTTTCATTACTCTGTTTACTGTCGAAAACATCAGCCAAAAGAGTTGCCTTTTCCTTTGGACAGTGAGTGACTGAGCCATCTGGTTTGAGTAAAGGAGGAACTGTTGCATCTACACCAAAGAGTGCAGATTTAAGGGTAGACCACCATTTATGTTCCTGAGTTGTACCAGAAAGTGTTTCTTTTATAGTTAAATTGTACTCCTTTTCAGTTGAGGCATAAACTCTCTGAGCAAAAGCTCGAAGCTGAGTATAGTTGCTCCAGGTCAAATCTGATCTATTACCCTTCCAAAGATGATAGGCCTCCTGTTTCTCCAAATAAGCACGTCTACAATCATCATTGAACCACGGTTTGTCCTTCACTCGGTACCTTAGCACACGAGAAGGGATACGCCTATCAATTATGTTGACTAGATTCTCATTCAAAGGGACAACAGGATCTGCACTATCATATAATTGTGACCAATTCAAGCACAAAAGATCGTGCAAAATCCCATTCCAGTCTGCTTGGGATTTCATATAAATTTTACAAGAATATGATATATCAGGGACAAGCTGCTCAGTCTTCACTAATAATGAAATCAAGGCATGATCAGATGTCCCGACTGGAGAACCAACCTTACTAGTTATAACGCCAGGGGAGTCAGTGTATACGAGGTCCAAGCAATTACCAGACCTGTGAGTAGCTTCATTTATGATTTGCTCACAGCCTGATTCAGAGGCAAAGTCTAAAGCTCTTAAGCCATGGCGATCGGTAGGAGAGATAGAACTTAGCCACTCCCTATGGTGAGCATTAAAATCACCAACAAAGACAAAAGAAGCCTTTCTATCATCTTCTTGTATCTTAGCCATAATGGTAAGAAGACAGTCGAAGATAGAATCATCTATGTCTGGATTCCGGTAGATCGAACACAAATAAAAGTTGTTATGCCTGCCACAAACTTTTATTACCTGAATCTCATGACATCCACATTGATAGCAGGACTTATGAGAAGCAGGGTACTCGGTCCTAATATACACCGCCATTCCCCTGGCCCTAGGGATGGCATCACGTTTCAACATTATTGGCTTCTTAAAACCAGTTATAAGGAGCTCAGATGAGTGCCTCATATTAGAAACCAAAGTTTCTGAGCACAAAAGAATATCATACTGTCTGGACGCAACTGTAAGGTCTTGGATATTTGCATGAAGACCACGAATATTGCAATACAGAAGACGACATTGACGAAATCTAGGACGTACTGGTCCCGGATTTCGCTCAATGTCTCCAGACAGCATAAGAATTAATAGAAATAAAAAAGAGACATCATACTTAAAAACTAGATTAACAAGAATTATAACAAAAACAATACGTACAGAATTATAAACAAAGTGATTGATGATACCCATAGACTATAGTAAAAAGTCGGAAAAACTGGTCAACATGGAGGAGCCGATACACCATGCAAGGCTAAATACCCTCCAGGATAGCCACTTCAACTGAAGGGAGGACAGTAAGGATGGTTTTGAGAAGAAAAATAATCAGAAAAAGGAAAAGACAACCTCTTGATAAACCACCAGGCATCCATGGCCCTTCTATTAAGCCTGCCCAGCACACCATTTCAAAAAAACAAGAGGAAGGAAAAAAAAATAAGATAGAATAGTGTGCCTGAGTGTACCCTCAAGCAAGAGAACTCCAACCCAAGACAGTGGAAGACCATGGTACAGAGGCTATGGCACTACCCAAGACTAGAGAACAGTGGTTTAATTTTGGAGTGTCCTTCTCCTAGAAGAGCTGCTTACCACAGCTAAAGAGTCTCTTCTACCCTTACCAAGAGGAAAGTACACAGAACAAATTGCAGTACAGTAATTAACCCCTTGGGTGAAGAAGTGTTAAGTATCTCAATGTTGTCAGGTGTATGAGGAAAGACGAGAATGTGTAAAGAATAGGCCAAACTATTCTGGGTAAGTGTAGGCAAAGAAAAAATAAGCCGTGACCAGAGAGAGGGATCCAATGCATTAATGTCTGGCCAGTCACAGGATCCAATACCTCTCTAGTGGTAGTATCTCAACGGGCGGCTGGTGCCCTGGCCAACCTACTACTCATAGACAATGTTCAACAAAATATTATGGTCATCAAGAAGGTTTGTTGCATGTTTGATACTCATCTCAGCATCTGATTTTTACACTTCCAAAGAACTTCTTCCTTTTCGTTGAGTTTCTTCTTCTTAGCCTACAACACTTACAAAGTTTCTCAAAAAATGCTTGTGTTTCTTCTTGATTTCAGAAAGGAGTCTATTGGAATAGTTGACAGTAATGTGTACCCAGGAGAACGTGCTTCAGAAGGCTATGATATCGTTTTCTTGACTAGAGTGAAATTTTTGCTGCAGTGCTTATTATTATTATTATTATTATTATTATTATTATTATTATTATTATTATTATTACTTGCTAAGCCACAACCTTAATTAGTAAAGCAGGATGCTGTAAGCCCAGGGGCCCCAAACAGGGAAAATAGCCCAGTGAGAAAAGAAAACAAAGGAAAATAAAATATTTTAAGAACAGTAATAACATTAAGATAAAATATATTATATTTAAAATATAAAAGATTTATTAACCAAGATTTAGAGAAATTAGAAAGTGTGCCCATGTGTACGGTCAAGAAAGAGAACTCTAACTTAAGACAGTGGAAGACCATGGTAGAAAGGCTACGGCACTGCCCATGACTACAAACCAATGGTTTTATTTTGGAGAGTCCTTCTCCTTTAAAACCAACTTACCATAGCTAAAGAGTCTATTCATCCTTACCAAGAGGGAAGAAGCCATTGAACAATTACTGTGCATTAGTTAACCCCATGGGTGTAGAAGAATTGTTTGGTAATCTCAGTGTTGTCAAGTGTATAAGGGCAGAGAGGAATGTATAAAGAATAGGATAGACTATTCGGTGTATGTGTAGGCAAGAGGAAAGTAAACCGTAACCCGAGAAAAAGGATCAAAGCTATTACTGTCGGGCCAGTCAAAGGACCCCATAAATCTCTAGCGATAGTATCTCAACGTTAGTAACGATGTTGGGTTTTACCTTAATCTTTTAGAATAAATTTAAAAATGAGACTATACTTTGAATGTTTAAAGAATGATAATCTATCAGAACATGAATATAGCATTTTCGTACATGATAAATCAGTCAATTCTAGGATGGAGGATGAAAATCTTGATCTCCGCATTCATCCTTAACACTTGCAATATGAAACAAGTATATATATATATATATATATATATATATATATATATATATATATATATATATATATATATGTATATATATATATATATATATATATATATATATATATATATATATATATATATATATTTATATATATATATATATATATATATATATATATATATATATTTATATATATATATATACATATATTTATATATATATATATATATATATATATATATATATATATATATATATATATATATATAAATACATATATTGTATATATACATACATACATATACCAAGGCCCTTCCCCCAATTTTGGGGGGTAGCCGACATTACCAAATGAATCAGAACAAAAAGGGGACCTCTACTCTCTATGTTTCTCCCAGCCTGACAAGGGACTCAACCAAGTTCAGCTGGTACTGCTAGGGTGCCACAGCCCACCCTCCCCCGTTATCCACCACAGATGAAGCTTTATAATGCTGAATCCCCTACTGCTGCTACCTCCGCGGTCATCTAAGGCACCGGAGGAAGCAGCAGGGCCTACCGGAACTGCGTAACAATCGCTCGCCATTCATTCCTATTTCTAGCACGCTCTCTTGCCTCTCTCACATCTATCCTCTTATCACCCAGAGCTTTCTTCACTCCATCCACCCACCCAAACCTTGGCCTTCCTCTAGTACTTCTCCCATCAACTCTTGCATTCACCACCTTCTTTAGCAGACAGCCATTTTCCATTCTCTCAACATGGCCAAACCACCTCAACACATTCATATCCACTCTAGCTGCTCACTCATTTCTTACACCCGTTCTCACCCTCACCACTTCGTTTCTAACCCTATCTACTCGAGATACACCAGCCATACTCCTTAGACACTTCATCTCAAACACATTCAATTTCTGTCTCTCCATCACTTTCATTCCCCACAACTCCGATCCATACATCACAGTTGGTACAATCACTTTTTCATATAGAAATCTCTTTACATTCATGTCCAACCCTCTATTTTTTACTACTCCCTTAACTGCCCCCAACACTTTCCAACCTTCATTCACTCTCTGACGTATATCTACTTCCACTCCACCATTTGCTGCAACAACATACCCCAAGTATTTAAACTGATCAACCTCCTCAAGTAACTCTCCATTTAACATGACATTCAACCTTGCACCACCTTCCCTTCTCGTACATCTCATAACCTTACTCTTACCCACATTAACTCTCAACTTCCTTCTCTCACACATCCTTCCAAATTCTGTCACTAGTCGGTCAAGCTTCTCTTCTGTGTCTGCAACCAGTACAGTATCATCCACAAACAACAACTGATTTACCTTCCATTCATGGTCATTCTCGTCTACCAGTTTTAATCCTCGTCCAAGTACTCGAGCATTCACCTCTCTCACCACTCCATCAACATACAAGTTAAACAACCACGGCGACATCACACATCCCTGTCTCAGCCCCACTCTCACCGGAAACCAATCACTCACTTCATTTCCTATTCTAACACATGTTTTACTACCTTTGTAGAAACCTTTCACTGCTTGCAACAAC
>NC_090747.1:14226077-14228577 GCF_036898095.1 Palaemon carinicauda
ATATAGATATACAAAATAAAATGATATTCCGAAAGATTACCATAACAAGAGAATTTCATGGAAGTTTATACACGATATAATCAAAATCAGTTGTAAAACAAGTGTTTAAAGATCACCATCAGCAGTGATCTCAATAAGACTTATCGGTACTTGACCTACTTGTATATATTTTAATATTGTTTTCCTTCCGAAAGTACCTTCACCAGAAATAGAAAATTCAACGGCCTCTATATCTTCATGGTAATGGTAATGGAATCGATAATGGTAAAAAGAATAATAACAATTATTGTTGATTTCCTCCTTCGAAAAGCTCATTTGGTAACTAATTTTTTTCATGTGTTCTCATAATATTTAGCAATATATCGTTACATCAATAGGAGTTTGTATAATGCCCTTCACTAGAAGAGCAAACAATGTTTATGCAGTTTCGTTACTAATATTCAACCGTGAAATTATACACAGTAGCAGAAATAAAAATATAGAGGATACAGTGCGTTTCATAAGGAATAACTTCAGTAATTGGACACATCTGTTAACATCTACACACAAGAAAATATTTCCGGTGGTACTTATTTACATGAAATATTAGTCTATTTTTGTGATGATGAGTTTTTGTATGGATATTTGTGCGTGAGCGTGTGCGTATGTATTGACCTAATTCTTTAAAAAGATCCATTTAAAGTAAGGAAGTGTAATGCACGTCCATTTGAGCCCTTATAAAATGGTTGGGTCACAAGCACTTGGATCAATGGAGAAAGCATATGCACAGATATAGTTAAAAAACACAAAAGACAGTGTAAACAAAAGCTTAGAGATTTTCCAGGAGTTTCGTTTGCCCCATTATTAATTGAGTTCCATTATATTAATAAAAAAACATCTATATATTCTTTGTCACATACCTACATCAGTAGCCAGTTAAGGGGTGAGCAACCTATAAGCTGATGAGAGCATGAAGAAATGCCTTTTCGAGCAACAAGATTTTATGGTTTCATTCTTGTAAACAGCAGTAAATCTCTTGGAGAATGGTGATATGCCAGCAGGAGGTGTCCGCCTTTTACTGCCTCGACATTCATGTCACGCTAGGAAAATAAGTATCTCATTGTGGACTCCATAGGGAGACACATGATCCCCACTAGAAGCTTGCCGAGTTATGGAATGAAAGTAATATTCCTTGATAGAAGAATGAAATGTTACGGTCGCAGGAATACAACGAGTGTACTCGGTCATATTATTGACTCAGCCAAGCAATACTCCATAATAAACTAAACTATATGTTGATAAGACTTATAAACTGTAGAATCGATAACGAAAAACGATTAAAGTAAATTTCCTATACTCATTTCTAATCAATAACTAATGTAAATGGAAAGCAATCTTTGAGAGCTACTTCTAAACCATGGGGTTTCACCTATTACATTCAAGCGTTAATGAATACTTGTAAGTTGCATGACTGCATTGGTAAATGAACCTCATTAAAATTACAAATCTTGACCTGCACCAACAATCTCATAAACAGCAGAACATCATCTGGCTTGCGCCTAATTATGCTACCGAAGCTGAACAGTGAGTAGAACTCCAGAAAACCAGTAATTAGCTCTTTCGAATTTTTCAAGTCTATGGACAGATTCCTGAATTTGACAGGAATATGTAAGGGGACTTTTTATAAACTTTTATCTCTCTTGGTAGCTCAGTCGGTAGAGACACCACTGGCATGGTTTCCGACCGAACAGGGGGAGGGGGTTCGAATCTCCACCCGGCCAGAAGCTGTTACCATAAAGTGAATTCCAAGTGGATACATAATCCCAAGATAGAGTAAAGTATTAAATGCCATTGGTGGGTGATATTTACATTTATTGAAATCACATGTGCTTGTGTTTTATGTTCATTTAAAATAAGTACGAGTTGCAAACTCATGATTCAGCTATCATGGTGGAGATGGGTTTATTTCAAGTCTACGAACAGATTCCTGAATTCAACAGGTATATATATATAAGGGGACTTTTCATAAACTTTTATCTCTCTTGATAGCTCAGTTGGTAGATTCGTTACTGGCATGGTTTCCGACCGAACTGGTGGGGGTTCGAATCTCCACCCGGCCAGAAGCTGTTACTATGAAATGAATTCCAAGTCGATACATAATCCCAAGATAGAATAAGGTATTAAATGCCATTCGTGGCTGATATTTACATTGATTGAAATCACGTGTGCTTGTGATATATGTTCATTTAAAATAACCACTTGTTGCAAACTCAAAACTCAGATTTCATGGTGGAGATGGGTTTATTTCAAGTCTATGAACAGATTCCTGAATTCAACAGGAATATGTAAGAGGACTTGTCATAAACCTCTATCTCTCTTGATAGCTCAGTCGGTAGAGTCATCGCTGGCATGGTTTCCGACCGAACAGGTGGGGGTTGAATCTCCACCCGGCCAGAAACTGTTACCATAAAATTAATTCCAAGTGGATACATAATCCCAAGATAGAATAAGGTATTATATG
>NC_090747.1:14238577-14248577 GCF_036898095.1 Palaemon carinicauda
GACAAGTACGTTGTAGAAAACTTCTACTGCAGGGCCGAGACTGCTGCAATATGAATTCTCTATTTTCGTGTGGTTTGTTTAAATCGATAAATGCATCAAGGACAACAAAGAAATAGGAAATTAGGAGATTTGGTCAAATCTGTTCTATTTAACGGAAATTGAGGTCATGAGAAGGGATTGGGTAAATCCTGAATAATTTACTTTGCAAGAAATTTACTTAGATATTTGATACTTTTCATTTCACAAGATTAGAGTTCTCAAGTAATATTAATAGTCATTGGCATTTTAGTACTACATTTTTTTTATAGTAAGCTCAAAAGTCTTCATTTTATATTTATTATTAGATTAGAAACGTTCTTATAATAGAAGAATATATTTGGTCGATAATGAGTCATTTTTCGGTATTTAAAATAAGAATTTTAATTTAAAAGGAAATATATATATTTTTTTTACTAATATAATTGTTAAATAGAATCTCCAAGTGTACTTCAAACAGAAATAACTATAATTACTGCGTTTAAAATTAAAATATGATTTGTTCTGAATAAAACTTTTATTTCGTTCGTTTTGGATGGAAGAGTAAATCATTAACACTTTAGAGCTCCAAGAAGTAGCATTTCATGGCATATATCTCTCATATATGTCTTGGGAAAGGCCATAGAGTACGACTACAGTATATATCAATATATGAGCTGTGAATATTTCTCATCCTTTCTCATAGTCATGACTCAAGTGTTAAAGTTTCCATTAAATTTTTCATTAGAAAATTCAAAATCAGACATCTAATGAATCGTCATGTATTTCTTATTTGTATATATATATATATATATATATATATATATATATATATATATATATATATATATATATATATATATATATATATATAGAGAGAGAGAGAGAGAGAGAGAGAGAGAGAGAGAGAGAGAGAGAGAGAGAGAGAGAGAGAGAGAGAGAGAGAGAGAGAGAATTTGTACGTATTTTCAGAAAGAAAGAAATGCTACCAAAGAAAATGCTGGCTAGATAATGTAGAGGGTTGCTGAGCGGAAGGCCCATTGTATCCTTGAGGCGAGTAACAATGTGTGAGATGGATTGGGTCTCTTCGTTACCACAAGAAGCTTATGAGGATATGGAGACTTTCTTCACGGTTCTTCACCTTTGATTCAGTAGGAAAGGAATGTTGGAATTGTAGTTTCTTTTCATTTGAAGCTTTTTAATTTTTCCGTTGATCGTTGATATGTTCATCATACCTTCATGATATTTTTTAATAGGTATTTGTTTCAACATGCTTTTATATTTTCTTTAATCTTTTAATCAGAGATTTATTTGATTTTCTTTTTAATTTGCTTTTATTTCAAAATACAAATATATTATCTTACATTTTCATTGTTCTTTGAATAATTCCTAACATATTATTATCACGAAATGTGAATAGATTCTTTTTTTTTCATAAACTAACCATTGAAAAATATATTTATTTTCTTGAATCTCGTATATCCCAGCTTATAACCAAACTATGAAAACTGCAATCCCGTTAACCTAGGCAAGAGACTCTTAATTGCTTTATCCATGCAGTGATTGTCTATATCGCCGTAACCATGAAGTTTATAGTTTCTGTATATTTAAAACTTCTGAATATTTAACTTTTCTTTGGATACAACATGTTTCATGACAATTATATAGTATGGAAATATTTAGGATTTTGGAATGTCATGTGACCCAAATTATTGGCTATTCAATATAAATAGTAAATTTTTACCTGAATGTTTATTTCTCGAGATAAAATCATGAAATACAAGTTCGTCACCAGAAAGAGCCAATACTGACACGAAACACACTGCATCATGGATGTTATTATTATTATTATTATTATTATTATTATTATTATTATTATTATTATTATTATTATTATTATTATTATTATTATTATTATAGTGTTAGAGAATTATTCGTATTTGGAGTAAAAAAATATCCATAAAAAAAGGAGGTACTAAAGAAAAGCACAGAGGAAATTTGTAAAGTTGAAATACAATAATAATTTCAAATTAAAAAGTTACTTAATATCGTTTTTTTTTTAATTGTGGAATAATGAAATGCAATTGATATTGGCAATTATATACAACTGCCTTTTATAATGATTTATATGTCTATAATTTTTCTCTCTACCTATCTATACTGTATATCTATCTATATATCTAACTACCTATTCACCTATTATATATACACATATGCATATATATATATATATATATATATATATATATATATATATATATATATATATATCTCTCTCTCTCTCTCTCTCTCTCTCTCTCTCTCTCTCTCTCTCTCCTCTCTCTCTCTCTCTCTCTCTCTCTCTCTCTCTCTCTCTCTCTCTATATATATATATATATATATATATATATATATATATATATATATATATATATATATGTAAGTGTGCTTGTGTGTGTTGTAGATTCATGCTATGTTTATCACGGATTTTTATTTACGACAAACCTATTATTATGACTAAGGATACAACTATAAATATAATATTTTCTACATTTATCATATTGGAGGATAGGACCAGATAGAAAAAAGAATCACAGAAAGGGACCGATTTATCCCTAATGTGATATAAAATGTATCGAACATTTTATAACGGTTTTAGCAAATAATATGATTTGCACAAACAAATGTTATTCGAGTAGATAATTTGAAATCAAATCCTAAAATTTTCTTATCATATGGTTCAGAGAAGTCAGAAAACAGAAGTTTTTAAGGAAAATAGAATAGGATAAGGACACATTGTGATATGGACAATGCAATCACATACAAGAAGTGAAGTAGAAATCTTGAGCTCCTAAACTCTACTTCCTTAGATAATTTCTTTACTTTGGCGTTTTATTCAAAGCATTGAATATCTCTCTTAGTGTTATTATAGTTTAGCAGACCCGATATCTTTACGGCATATTTTAGCCATAAATATTCAGTCTGCTATTGAAACCAGCGACTATTTTAATTTTATTTGCTACACTAAATAAGATATCTGAAAATATCATGATCACCCATCTCTCTCTCTCTCTCTCTCTCTCTCTCTCTCTCTCTCTCTCTCTCTCTCTCTCTCTCTCTCTCTCTCTCTCCTTGGTTATTCTTCAGGCATTGCATCTAAATTTTAGAAAATTTTAAGGATGGACACGGAAAAAGATCAGTAAAAAATGAGTAAATATATATATATATATATATATATATATATATATATATATATATATATATACATATATATATATATATATATATATATATATATATATATATATATATATATATTTACGTTTCCTTTGAAAACCGTATTAGACTGATAAAAGTAATGTCCCTCATCAACATGTCGGTATGGTATGTTAGTGTAATCACCATCATCATATTTAATATTATTATTATTATTATTATTAGTAGTAGTAGTAGTAGTAGTAGTTGTTATTGTAGTAGTAGTAGTAGCAGCAGTAGTAGTAGTAGTAATGGTAAAATAGTCACCACAAAAAAGCTAAAACATATGTCAACTAATAATCATTTACATCCCAAGGAACTACTTTACACATATAACAGTTGAATAATTAAAACGAAAAGCCATATCTTCAAAATGGAGATTGATATTAATATAATCAACAAATTTGCTCTACTGCATATTAGAACACCTCGAGAAACAAGGCTTTAAAGCAATTAACGTATTTGGTTCAGAGTTTTTTCAGTATTAACATCACTTAATTAACTCAGATGCACCTAAGTTTCCAGTGATTTGTTATTTACATTCACTAATAATACGAAGGAATTTTTAAGCAATTTCATTTTCCTAAATTCTTGAAACTGGGGATCCCTGGCTAAATGATTCAAAGCCACAAATCTATTTTTTATTCTTATTTCAATGTATGTAAATTTATATGAAAATCTGCTTCCATTTTGACATGGGAAAAAAGACTATAATCTATATATATATATATATATATATATATATATATATATATATATATATATATATATATATATATATATATAAATTGAATTTCACTCATGAAATTTGCATCAAAATTTGGGAGATGTTAGACTGGGTCCATTAAAATCAATGAGCTTTTTTACTATAGGTAATGCAATATCAGACTCGCACTTGTTTGTTGCATATGAATTCACTCATGAAGGATATAAATATATGAGTGCAACATAACATCATGAATTGGTAGGAATGTTAACCATATAACTTTTGTTTATAAATGATATTTATTTCTAAAGAGCTAACTCTTTTATAATGTATTAGTTACTGAGATCACAATTCGGGTCATTCTATCCTCGTTAAGTATAAAAACAAATGGGATACTATATAAATGTGGAAAGAAATGGTTACGTAGAATTGATATGCATCTTTTGTTGGTTTGATCTTGTTAAAAGAATTATATATATATATATATATATATATATATATATATATATATATATATATATATATATGTATATATATATATATATATATATATATATATATATATATATATATATATTTATATATATATATATATACATATATATATATATATATATATATATATATATATGTGTGTGTGTGTGTGTGTATGTGTGTGTGTGTGTGTTTGTGTGTGTACATACAATGTCTTGACATATACTTCATATGATACTGTTAGCATATGTGCTATTGCATTTAAAGAGGAATCTTTGGTTTAGTCTTTAAAAGTGGCTTTATTACTAACACTTTCATTTGAAACTGAATTACAATTACTTTTTATATGCTGCGGATTATATAAAAAATCCCATTTAGTTTTCCATCGGTTTCTTTAAAATCATGATAGTTCGCCACGTTTTATTTCGATAAAGATACCTATGGTACATATTGTCTTTTCATTGAAAATAGCACCATTAGAAAAGTATCCGTATTTTGATGCAATGGCTTTTGTGTTAACTATGTGGGTTAGGTAGGAACTTTTCCAATGCATAATAGTCCATCAAGCTAATAAATGTGATAAGGAATTTCCCTACACTCCAAAAGATAAACTCTTAGATGATCTATTAAGACGTATATATAATTAGTCAGTCAAAAGATTACCATCAGCTTACACTTCATCTGCAAATTAGCGTTTATGGGCATAAACTCTTTCATTTGAAGCATATTGCCTGAAAGGTGGTATAAGGGAAATTGTGTTCTAAGCAATGACACGAACTGCATCACTATCCTTCTCAATTATATTCATCAATATGAATTTAAGGAGATACAACTTCTTTCTCAGTTAAATGAAGAATGATGCAATACCTCCCTATAGTAAACTTGCCAACTGAAAAGGAAAACATTTATTTAGGGTTCCGTAAGGAGTTCACTGAGACTGCAAAGCTAGATCCTAATAACATACACCACTGGAAATGATTAATCTTTTTTTCTTTTTAACTAAGTTCCAATATTCATCCCTTTTACTTACTGTCATGTTTTGCAGGAAAATGGGATTTATAGTATTTCCATTCAACAAAATATGGGTCATATAATAGGTCGGGAGAATAAAGTTAGATGAAATTGTTTTTAACATTTTAGTTAATGCATAGAGTATTTTTATTATTTTCATAGTTTATTTAGCAAGCTGATATCAATTTTATATCACATTCTTATCACAATTAAACTCTTTTTATCACCATTGTTTATCACCATTGTATAAGACCTTTTATATGAAAATATAGTAATATAGTCATTTACGATATTGTAATAATAGAATATTTGCAGAAAAGTAAGAAACTAGATTTTTTTTTTTTTTATAAATAACCTCTTATAATAATGCTAAGATATTCAATAATCAATAAGGGCAGATCATACACATTAACATAAAATAACGGAAAAATTTACAAATCTTTAGATTTGCAGAGCTTGTATTTTGAAGTATAATTTTGAAATTCCCTTGTATAAAATCAAAGTATATTTCATGACCACTGGACCGATATGATGACGAACCAAAGTATATGTATATTCTATTTTGACTAAATAATAATTACCTCTTGCATATTTCCGTCCTTAACTGACCTAAAACTGAGCGACAAATTTCTATAGGTTCTTTGGATTTCGCCTTATCACAAAACTGACGTCCAAGTTTACGGTTATTCCAAATTTACTGGACACAGGTTGCATCTGAAGTCGTATACCATGTTGGAAAGAAGAATAAAAATAATTAAGATTTCATTTTCGGATTCATACCTCTGTTCCTGTTTACATGCTTGGATAATTTTGGTGATTACTGCATCAATCATCAGCAATTAGAGCTTAAATTTCATGATTATCTCTTAATGGGGAAAATCCTTTTTATTATAGGACTCTTCAGAATTGAATGTATTTTATATGTTCTCGAATATATTTTTATATTTATTGCACTCTTTATAAATATCAAAGTTAATTGCAGTAAAAGTTTTATTTACAATCAAATTTAGTTCATTGTTCACCAATTATCTTTTTTATTTATAATTTTTGTCCAATTATTCTTATTACTATCTATATTAATTCAAGTTTTTTTTTTTCTTTTTTTTTTTGCTATCCTGTTGAACTTTACAAATGGTCTACCAGTTGACTTTTCAAGTTTGGTATTACTGGACTTTACTACCAAGAACTGTGAGAGTTCCTTGCAATAGTATTGGAACGTGATTCCGGCCCGCCACCCCCTCCAAAAAAGAAGAAAGAAAATAAAATGCATATAAAGTCGTTTTAGAGCCTTTAATAGGATTTAACTCTTGTAGGACTCAAAACAGACAATGATATAATTATTAACCTCAATTTTGTACTCGCCATTATGTAAGACATATTTTTTCAGATAAAAGAAGGAACAAGGCGATAAGTATAGTATTTTAAACTCTAAGTAATGCTTTATAGATATAA
The DNA here is from genome assembly GCF_036898095.1 of Palaemon carinicauda. Lineage (NCBI taxonomy): Eukaryota > Metazoa > Arthropoda > Malacostraca > Decapoda > Palaemonidae > Palaemon > Palaemon carinicauda. The sequence continues at coordinate 14,245,470 of NC_090747.1, forward strand.
AAAAAAATGGCTGATTGACTTGGCCAGGATAGAGATCTTATTTAAATAAAAAATGAAATATAAGATAAACAAACAAATAATTATGGATATAAGACTAAAACACGCCTGGAAATTTTTATTCAAATAGTGTGATTCCACAATCTCACTACCGAAGCTGTCAATATTGATGTTGCTGCCCCAAATTAAAATGTCTATAGAATATCTTATAATGAAAGTTATGTTAAACTGCCAATGTAAATAAACTTACTGCATTTTATCTTGCCTTTTGATAAAAGATTTCCCGAGAATTCTTAAGATCTTTAACACCTATAATCGAATTTAAGTAATTCAATGTTTCGCTTGGCAATATTCCTGTTAGCAGTGTTTTTTCTTGGTAATTATCAACATAATACAGATGATGGATTCAGCTGAATGAAGAGTCCTTTTTCTTTTACTTATCTAATACGGTCAGTACTCTGATTAGATATTAACTTGAAAGTTTGGCATAATTATGAGTAATGTCAAGACGAGAAATACAACGGAAAATATTTCCTCTATAGAAGAGTATAATATGAATTGAAAATGGTTACCACATCTCTAGTGAATTTTCAGAACTCGTTCATTTAAATCTATATAAAAAAAAAAAAAAATACCATGCGATAATAAATGATGCGAACATCAACCTGATGCTGTGGTAGAAAAGGACCAAACTAAGCAAGTATAGTACATATAAGGACGAACTGGGTGATACAAGAACATTGACCAGACTTCACTTTGGTCGACCAGATAAAAAATAAGATATCACGCTCAGTACCGTGGGAAGATACCTGAATAGAAAAAATAGAAAAGTACCAAGACCTATGGATTGAAATGAGTAAACTTTGCCATATATACAGTTGGAATAGTGCCAATAATCATCGGAGCACTAGGAACCATACTTAATTCATTGAAAAAAAGAATCTTGAGAAAGTCGAAGCTACTGGAAACAGTACTTATGTTGAGGATAGTGTTTGATTTCTAAGATGCCTGAAGCATACCCAAAACTCTTTACTGTAAACAATTAGTCTGATGAATGTGGTTAGCGAAAAATATGTAATTAGACAGTCATGTATATCTGTTTCATTTATAAATTTTGGAACTCTTCTCGAAAATATAATCAAACATACTCAAACCTTGTTTTTTCCAACTTCTTCCAAATTATTTTTGAAATTAGAAAAAGAAAATGCAATGGAAAAATAATATGTTTAAAGCTGAAGTATATCTATGTCTATGTCTGACGGTTTATCAAGTATCCCTGCTTTCGCTGTTAAGCGTTCAGGCGGGATTTCCAAATCACTTATATTACAGTTAAAAATTTAAAAGTCTATGTAATGTAAGGAGGGTTAATTGCATTTGTCTCAATGTTATAGCTGAGTGAAAATAAATGGGTTTTCAATAGCTTTTTGAACTGAAAGATATTTTCAGCGCACTTAACTGATGCCGGAAGTTGATTATACAATCTAGGAGCGCAGTGCTTAAAAATTCTCGTACCAAGAGTGTTCGTTGCACGAGGCTCATCTAGTCTGTAATCATCACAGGAAAGGCGTGTATGAACACCAGGCCCTACTACGTATCTTTTCAGGCAACCTTTAAGATACAATGGCTCTCCCGTGTTAATAGCTTAATATGTTAAGACGCAAAGTTTAAAAATAATCCTTGCTGTGACTGGTAACCAGTGTAATTTAATTAAGGTTGGAGTAATATGTTCTCGCGGGGATATACCAACAATTAGTCTAGCAGCTCTATTCAAAATCATTTGAAGTTTCTTAAGACGATAATTAGGTAAATTGTAATACAACGAGTTACAATAGTCTACTCTACTAACTACCAAACTATTAATTAGCAGCTTAGTGGCATCTTCATTAAGATATTTTCTAATGGATGAGATATTCCTCAGATGATAATTTGCGGTCCTAACCACATTGTTAATATGTTCATCAAATGTCAAAGAACCATCAACTACTACCCCGAGACCTCTGACTTTATCAGCTAATAAAATATTTCCCTTATTGATGGGGATGCTATTAACGTTATCAAACCTTCTTAAGCTATATTTAGTGCCAATTAGAATACATTCAGTTTTATTTTCATTTAGTTTCAGCTTTTTCTTTTGCATCCACTTCGAAACATCTGCCATAAGTCTATCAATAACAGCTTGATCTTCAATAATGTCATCCACTATTAAATAGAACTGGGTGTCATCAGCAAAAAATTTACATTGAACGCCATGTATTTTGAATATCCAAGACAACTCGATTGTATAAATACTAAAAAGAACCGGGCCAAGTACGCTTCCTTGTGGAACACCCGTGGTGAGCTTTCTACTATCAGAATATCTATCTTTAACCTTCACCTTGAAAGATCTATTCGATAAATAGTTATTAAACCATTTAAGAGCATCCCCATCGATCCCAATAGCAGTCATATCCTCTATCAACACGTCATGAACCACTGTATCGAAAGCAGCTCTTAGATCTAGGAGAATGAGCAAGCTGCATTTACTGTCATCAGAGAAACCTAACAAATTATTTATTATGGCACAAAGAGTTGTTTCAGTAGAATGGAATTTCCGATAAGCCGACTAATCTTCAGGAATAGCTCCAATTACTTTTAAGTGCTGACTGAGTTGATATAAAACGGAAGTCTCGATCATTTTTGACAAAAAAGACAAGTTAGAAATGGGTCTGTAAGATTTCAATTCTTGATGATCAAGGGATCCTTTAAGAGATGGTTTAATGATAGCAACTTTTTCGGAGGACGGGACTAAGCTCTTAGTAATACTCAAGTTGACTATTCGAAGCTGCAACTGCAATAACCTATCTATGTTCGGGGCGTCGATCACCTCATTTATTGGAAAAGGATCGTTACTGCTATAAGAGCAGCCAGAACTAATGAACATAGTTTTGTAAGCATCGAGTGAAATTGGCCTAAACTGCAAGAACTTAGAGAAAGGAAAATCAGGAAAGTAAGGATAGGGGCAAGAAACATCAGTTGTGAAGTTACAAAGTAAACAGGCAACCTTTGACTCAAAGAATTCAGCAAATTCATTTGCCAATTCAAGCTCAGACCTCCCGTCTGGGAAAACATGCC
>NC_090747.1:14256077-14258577 GCF_036898095.1 Palaemon carinicauda
TGTTAGGGACAGAAGCTGAAAAGAAGCTTAAACAGATACCTCTGTCAAATGACATTATTCATTCAAGGATTCCTGATATGAGTCAAGATGTCTTGCAACAGGTGATAACAGACCTGAAAGCTAGTCCTGTCAGTGAGTATTCAGCTGGACGAGTCAACTGACGTTAGTTATTGCAGCCAGTTGATGGGATTTGTTCGGTATGTGAAGGAGAAAGAAGTGGTGGAAGAATTCTTATTTTGTAAACCTCTGAAAACTACTGCAAAAGCAACTGATGTTTTCAGTCTTGTGAAAGAGTTCTTCTTGGAACATGAAATGACTCTCAACACGTGTGGTTCAATTTGCACTGATGGAGCCCCTGTCATGCTTGGAAATAAATCAGGCTTCGCTACCCTAGTGAAAAAAGAGGTTCCCCATGTAACTGTCACTCACTGTGCGTTGCATCTTCATGCACTTGCTACAAAGACGCTGCCAGAAAAATTGAAGACTGTTTTATCTGTTGTTGTGCGTGCTGTAAATTTCATCAGAGGACGGGCAGTGAATCACCGTCTTTTTGCATCTTTTTGTGAAGAAATTGGAGCTGAGCACAGTTTTCTTATTTACCACACAGAAGTGAGGTGGTTTTCCCATGGCAGGGTACTTACACGTGTATTTGAACTTCATGAAGAAATTATGCAATTTCCTAGAAATCAAGGCAGTGAAATTGCTGACCATTTTGAAAACAGGGAGTTCATTTTGGTTGGCATATCTGGCAGATGTATTCATTCACCTCAATGAACTGAATGTCTCTATGCAAGGAACAGCGATGAATATGATAACTGCCAGAGAAAAGTTATCTGCCCTCACCAAGAAACTTCCAATGTGGATAAAGCGCATTGAAAGTGGAAATTTTGCAAACTTCCCTTCTCTTGATGAGGCTGCTAGTGCTGAAGAACAGCTGCCCATCCTGAGTGAAGTAAAAGAACATTTGCAAGAACTGGTTCAGTCCTTCCAAGGGTATTTTCACCTTGAAGAAGGTTCTGTGGCACAAAGATGGATACGGGATCCATTTCTTTTCAACCTTGATTCCATGGATGATAATGATATCATGAAAGATGATCTTGTGGAGTTGCAGACCAATGACAGAATCTGAATGGAGTTTGAAAAAATCCAACTGGATATGTTTTGGTGTGCACAACTCCAAGGATTCCCACAGTTAGCGAGGAGAGCTTTAGAGGTCCTCGTGCCATTTGCAACTACATACTTATGTGAGGCAGGTTTTTCAACGCTCCTACACATCAAAACAAAAGCCAGAAACCGTTTGGATGCAAGTGATGACATGCGCCTGGCACTTTCAAAGAAAGAACCTCGTTTGAACAATATCATTAATGAGAAACAACAACAAAAGAGCCACTAAAAATGTGTTGGTGTGCACTATGTAGTAAAACTCATTATTATTCATTGTATCCTACTAATTGACACTTTTCATTTGAAATAAAAAAAAGTACCTTTTTTTTGTAATTGAAAATCTAATAATTTCTCAGCAAGGTTTGTATCACTAATCCTTTTCATATATTTGTATTGTATTTACATTGTATGGGGGTACGAGAAAATTTCTGACATATCAAGGGGTACGGGCACTGAAAAATGTTAAGAACCACTGTGCTAGATAAAACGATTGCTAAATTTAAGACAGATTAACTAACCTACGCCAAATTGCTGTCAGCGAAATGAAATGATTGTCAATTACACACGAGGGGAGAAGATTCCCTTATGAGCCCTTTTTAGAGTTTTTACAAGATATTAGAGAGGTGAACATTATAATAACAACTGGAATTGTAAAAATGGGATATAGTAATGTAAAACATGTATTTTCTTCTATTTATATCATGTAAATTGCGTATGATGAGCGTGAAATGTTTGATATTCCTCGTAGAGCCATGTATATTTTAAAAGTTCTTGAATGTGTTGCACAAAATATATTCAAACTAAAAGACTATCTCTAACGTATCCATACTAATCCATCTTTATAATATGTAATGTTACATTTTCACCAAATTACTGGAAGAATATTTTTATATTCTTCCGTACTGACAGTGAAAATCCTAATTTTGCTCGATTTTATGTATACAAATATATTCTATAAGCTGAGTAAAATAAACTCTTCAGAGAACGATTAAGGGATATCGTAGAAATATTACTTTCTCCTATGATTCATTGAGCATGGTGTGCGACTGGTAACCTTACGGAAAAAAAAAAATCACGGGAAGAGACAAAAACCACTTCAGTAAATAATCGAGAAGCATAGTTCCTCTGTTAAATTCACTTAAATATCAGATGCATTTGAGAGATCTTAGTGAAGAAGCAAATCCAGTTATTGATATGCGTAGGCACAGATGTTTGTAAATATTTTGTATACTTTGAAGTTTTACTTTTTACATAATAGTGAGTAAAGATAATAATTATCTCGAGGAGTCATAAATATTGTTTTTCTTTTTTTTTATATTAATTATCCATTTAAAAT
>NC_090747.1:14263577-14268577 GCF_036898095.1 Palaemon carinicauda
CCAGAAAGTGTTTCTTTTATGGTTAAATTGTACTCCTTTTCAGTTGAGGCATAAACTCTCTGAGCAAAAGCTCGAAGCTGAGTATAGTTGTTCCAGGTCAAATCTGATCTGTTGCCCTTCCAAAGATGATAGGCCTCCTGTTTCTCCAAATAAGCACGTCTACAATCATCATTGAACCACGGTTTGTCCTTCACTCGGTACCTTAGCACACGAGAAGGGATACGCCTATCAATTATGTTGACTAGATTCTCATTCAAAGGGACAACAGGATCTACACTATTATATAATTGTGACCAATTCAAGCACAAAAGATCATGTAAAATACCATTCCAGTCTGCTTGGGATTTCATATAAATTTTACAAGAATATGATATATCAGGGCAGGCTGCTCAGTCTTCACTATCAATGAAATCAAGGCATGATCAGATGTCCCGACTGGAGAACCAACCCTACTAGTTATAACGCCAGGGGCAAGGTCTATAGAATACGAGGTCTACCCACGCGCAGGTAAATTGGGGGTTAGCGGGGATTAGAGGGGTAAACGTTAAGTGGGGGTAAGTTTCGTGACGTCACAGAGCTCCATTGGCCCGGGAAAGAGTACCATTCAGCATTAGCTTGCTTGGCAAAAGTTCAGTTTTCTTCATTATCCCGTTGAAAATAACATTTCTATTTCAGAAAAAAATTAATATTATAAGCTATTTTGATGACTAAATTTCGTTACAAAATACTTCCGGTGAGAAAGTTTGTAAGGAAAATGGTTTAAAAAGTCGCATATCAGAAAAGAACAAATATTATCCAAATCCTTTATGGAAATATTGTTTCACCAAATGTACAATTAAGCAATGTGCATGCATATTTAGATACATTTCTAAACTAATCATTTACTAATAACTCAAAACTAAATCTTAAAAATATCTATTAAAATAAAGTTGTACAAACACAATAGAAATAAGTGATCATGATTATTACATTTTACAATCTTCTAACTTTAATAGTTATTTTCCTTGCAGAAGTTATTTCTTTTAGTTAATATTATTATTCTAAAAATATTTCGTCAACGAACAAAATAAGTGACTAAAAGTGGTAATCCCAATTTATTAGGAATATCTAATGCTATTTTTTACTACTCTGTGATAACTTTTATTTATTTTTTTTCAATATTCTTTATCGGATCAGTAAATTCTTTTGATGCCTTCACTAATTCCTTATTTGCTGAGCTAATTATACCTGCCCACGAATCGTCCCCCTTTAATACAGATTTGTGCATTAGGGAAACTTGAGGGCAATGGAACCGGCGAAACAGTCTAGACCTTTCTATTTTGCATCATCCATATGTCCAATTATCAACTTCCCCTATACTTTTTGTAACATCATTTCCTTCACCGTCGCATTCATCGGGCAGACAAAATATCATCGCATATAGCCTTAGATCACGTTGTAGCGATTTTTCATCTTTATCTTGAGAGAGAGAGAGAGAGAGAGAGAGAGAGAGAGAGAGAGAGAGAGAGAGAGAGAGAGAGAGATAGAGAGAGAGAGAGAATTATTATCAAGAAAATAAAAGGTTCTAGCTGTTAAGTTATCTATTTTGCAATTGGGATCTGCATTATATTTTGACCTTATAAGGTAACTGTCTTTCTCTAATAGATACTATTTAACTGCATCTAACGCTAGGTGCTGATAGCAGACTTCCATTTATCACAAAAAGGTAAGGAAATGTTCAAGTCCATCTTGATTCATTCTATAAGTCAATAAAATGATTTATTAAATATAATTTTCTCCTTTTTAACAATATTGGCAAAGATTCACAAGAAACTGCCAATCGTATTTGGAATGAATAAAGGCAATTATTTCCCATTAGCTTCAATGATTTTACTCGGTGTCTTGCAATTGATGAAATCATCCTGATTTTGTAAGATCAACCCGTATCAATTTCTGAACATCTTTGTATCGTACGGAACTCCAGAGATAAATTGACTTATTTCTTCCCAATGCTTATCTAAAAATAATCTTTTGCTACAGAAATATTTAAGCGATTTCGTAATTGTTTCTAATATCAATTGTACAGCTAATTTTACATTCATACGCTGAAAGCCACTGACATTTATATGTTTCTCCAAATTTATGTGATATTTTCAGATCACTTTTACATTATAAGTTCCCTTAGCGAAGAGCAGTGGACAAACTCACCGTCACTTTGCTGAAAGCCATTATCAAAGAAATTGTTTCTTATTAGTCTCATGAGATGTGGAGCATCAGCAAAGACACAAACAACGTGATCGGTGATGCTGGATTTTCAATCATCGAATTATGCACAATTATGCATAGAGATTTCCATAGACTACCGTTGGTAGGACCTAGGTCGTTAAATATAAACATTACAGGAAAACTCGCTAGTTCTATCTAAATGATAGTATAATTTTTAGAGCACAAAGAGTATCTGAATCTTAGTCATAACTACATTTTTAGGCAATGCTGCCTTCATCAAATCATTAGGTGGAAACACGCTCAAAATTATTTGTGATTTGTCCTTAAATAATTTGATAACGGTCTTTAAAATTTATGGTTCGACATCCAACATATACTAACACAACTATTTAACGTAGAAATGGAAGAAAGATTGAAATATTGAACATCAGCTTCCTTGTAAGCAAACTGTAAAATAGTAAATACCGGAAAACAAAGGCTGGTAAATCAGACCACGGTGCGGTGTGACGTCATCAATAACCGCATGGCTAGCCTGCGCAGTAGAGAACACAGTTTGGGCCGCTGATGGGTGGCCAGGGGAGTCGGTGTATACGAGGTCTAAGCAATTACCAGACCTGTGAGTAGCTTCATTTATGATTTGCTCACAGCCTGATTCAGAGGGAAAGTCTAAAGCTCTTAAGCCATGGCGATCGGTAGGAGAGATAGAACTTAACCACTCCCTATGGTGAGCATTAAAATCACCAACAAAGACAAAAGAAGCCTTTCTATCATCTTCTTGTATCTTAGCCATAATGGTAAGAAGACAATCGAAGATAGAATCATCCATGTCTGGATTCCGGTAGATCGAACACAAATAAAAGTTGTTATGCCTGCCACAAACTTTTATTACCTGAATCTCATGACATCCACATTGATAGCAGGACTTATGAGAAGCAGGGTACTCGGTCCTAATATACACCGCCATTCCCCTGGCCCTAGGGATGGCATCACGTTTCAACATTATTGGCTTCTTAAAACCAGTTATAAGGAGCTCAGATGAGTGCCTCATATTAGAAACCAAAGTTTCTGAGCACAAAAGAATATCATACTGTCTGGACGCAACTGTAAGGTCTTGGATATTTGCATGAAGACCACGAATATTGCAATACAGAAGACGACATTGACGAAATCTAGGACGTACTGGTCCCGGATTTCGCTCAATGTCTCCAGACAGCATGAGAATTAATAGAAATAAAAAAGAGACATCATACTTAAAAACTAGATTAACAAGAATTATAACAAAAACAATACGTACAGAATTATAAACAAAGTGATTGATGATACCCATAGACTATAGTAAAAAGTCGGAAAAACTGGTCAACATGGAGGAGCCGATACACCATGCAAGGCTAAATACCCTCCAGGATAGCCACTTCAACTGAAGGGAGGACAGTAAGGATGGTTTTGAGAAGAAAAATAATCAGAAAAAGGAAAAGACAACCTCTTGATAAACCACCAGGCATCCACGGCCCTTCTATTAAGCCTGCCCAACACACCATTTCAAAAAAACAAGAGGAAGAAAAAAAAATAAGATAGAATAGTGTGCCTGAGTGTACCCTCAAGCAAGAGAACTCCAACCCAAGACAGTGGAAGACCATGGTACAGAGGCTATGGCACTGCCCAAGACTAGAGAACAGTGGTTTAATTTTGGAGTGTCCTTCTCCTAGAAGAGCTGCTTACCACAGCTAAAGAGTCTCTTCTACCCTTACCAAGAGGAAAGTACACTGAACAAATTGCAGTACAGTAATTAATCCCTTGGGTGAAGAAGTGTTAAGTATCTCATTGTTGTCAGGTGTACGAGGAAAGACGAGAAAATGTAAAGAATACGCCAAACTATTCTGTGTAAGTGTAGGCAAAGAAAAAATAAGCCGTGACCAGAGAGAGGGATCCAATGCATTACTATCTGGCCAGTCAAAGGATCCAATACCTCTCTCGTGGTAGTATCTCAACGGGCGGCTGGTGCCCTGGCCAACCTACTACCTACTACCTACTATGTATGAGATAAAACTTTTGAGATCTTCAAGGTGCACAAACATTTTGATTTGAATGATTTTAAGTGAGAAACCCATGTCAAAGTAAGTTTTAATTACTATTCAAACTGAAGTGAAATGGGTTTAGAATTTATAAGCCTTAAATGGCTGTTCATTGTCAAATATATCCAGAGGAGTAATTTTCCTTTGCCATGAACTACAGTATGTTGAATTGCCCTGTGAGGCAGGAAACAAAGAAATAAGAAAAAATATAAATTCAAAATAAAACATTTCTAGGACAATAACAATATTAAGTTAGATTGTGTATACATAAATTATAAAAATAAAAAAGAAGAAGAAAACAAGATAGAATATTGTGCCCGAGTGTACCCTCAAGCAAGAGAATTCTTTCCAAGATAGAGGAAGATCTTTGTACAAGACTTGAGAATAAGGGTTTTATTTCGGCAAGTCCGTCTCTTAAGAGAGGGGCTTAACATGGCTATAGAGTCTATTCTACCCTGACCAAGAGGAATGTTGTACTGAGCAATTACAGTAAAGTAGTTTAACCCACTGAACGAAGAGAAATTGTTTGGTAGGTAATCTATATTGTCAGGTGTATGAGGAAAAAGGAGAATGTGAAAAGAATACTCCAGACGGCTCGATGTATGTTTAGGCCAAGGAAAATTAAGCTGCAACCGAAATGAAGAATCCAATGTTGTAGTGTCTGGACAGTCAAGGAACTCATTAATTATCTAGCGGTAGTATTTCAACGGCCTAATGTGATCT
>NC_090747.1:14273577-14278577 GCF_036898095.1 Palaemon carinicauda
CCTATGCACGTGTCCTATTCAGCGGAGGCGGTGGTGGATGATGGTGGCCTCCACGCTGGTCAGCGAGGCACGTTCTAAGGCTTCATTGTTGGTGGTGTGGCTCTCCCAGGGGATTTTCAAGATCTGCCTCAGTTTCATTTGTTGGAAGCGTTCTAGGTTTTTAATATCGTTTCTATATAGCATCCATGTTTCACATGCATACAGGAGTGTGGAGAGGACTACTGCCCTGAACACCATTATTTTGGTGGTCATTGTCAGTGCGTGGTTGTTAAAGGCGGAGTGGGCTGCCCTGATCCTGTTCTCCACGTCCTTTTTGCTTGTGGGAGCTGATGTTAGGATGCTCCCTAGGTAGGAGAACTGGTCCACCTGTTCTAACGGATGGTCATTCATTGTGATATTGAAGTTTGGGAGCATCAGTCCTGGTGGATGTTGGACGAGGGTCCTAGTTTTATCTGTGTTGACTTGCATCCCAAAACGTTCGTAGGCAGAGTTGTATGCATCAGCTAACGTCTGACATGGGGTGGCATTGTCGTTAGCATACTGCAGTTCTCGCACTGCACATAAGGTGGTCTTGGTTCTGGCGCGGAGTCTGGCGAGGTTAAAAGCGCCTACATCCATGCGGAAACGTAGGTTGACTGAGGGTGTGTCTGGAGGAATCTTGTTGAGCATTGCTGCGGTGTATAGCGAGAAACACGTTGGGGCCAGAACACAGCCCTGCTTCAGGCCGCTGTTGATGGGGAATGGGTCTGAAAGAGAGTTCTGGTGGCAGACTCTCCCAACCATTCCGTCATGGAGGGCACGCACCAGCTTGACAAAATCGGGTGGACAGCCATATCTTTTGAGGACAGCCCACATGGCAGTCGAGGTACTTTGTCGAAGGCCTTTTTCAAATCCCAGAAGATGAAGATTATGGGCTGTTGTTGTTCGAGGCTCTTCTCTTGTAGTTGTCGCGCACAGAAGATCATGTCTATGGTCCCGCGGGAAGGTCGAAAGCCGCACTGGGACTCTGGCAGGACATCTTCTGCGAGAATAAGGAGGCAGTCAAGGAGAATCCGAGCGAAAATCTTACTCGCGATGCTTAGTAGTGATATTCCCCGGTAGTTGTTACAGTTCTCCCTGTCTCCCTTCTTAAAGATGGTAACGATGTTTGCATCGCGGAAGTCACTGGGGAGGGTCTTGGTCTCCCTATTTTCAGTATAAGGAGCATCAAACGGTTCCTCAAACCGGGGCCACCGTGAGTGAGGAGCTCCAACGGGATGTTGTCTGGCCCTGTGGCTTTGCCGGGCTTCATGCGCTGCAGGGCCTTGTTGAAGTCATGAATGGAGGGTGTTAGTGCCATCCAGTGACGGACGGGATGCTGCGGGGTCATTCGCAGGAGATCGTCTGGGGTGTCTGCTTGGTCATTGAGGAGGTTCTCAAAGTGAGACCTCCACCTGGCCAGGATGCCCTCGCTGTCGGTGATGGTCGTGGCCCCATCCGCGTCCTTCAGGCTGCCCACTGATGACCGTGCGGGACCGAATATTTCCTTTGTTGCTGCATAGAAGCTGCGCAGGTCACGTTGGTCAGCGAAACTCTGTATTTCTGCAGCATTTCTTTGCCACCAGGTGTTCTGGGCTTCACAGATCCCTCTTTGGCAACCAGCTTCAGCCACCTTGTGAGCACATTTGTTAGCTGCTGTTGGTTGGTTTTCCAAAGTCAGGCGTGCTTGTCGTTTGGTTTCAATGAGAAGAGAGATGGTAGCATCATTCTCATCAAACCAATCCTGCCGCTTCTTGGTGGTGTAGCCTAGTGTTTCCTCCGCGGCACGGGCCATGGCGTTTCTGAGGGTGGTCCAGTGGTGCTCAACAGTGGCCTGACCCACGGGGTCTGCGAGGTGTTGTTCGCAGGCCTCCTTGTAGTTCTGTGCCACCTGTGGGTTGCGGAGCTTACTACAATCAAAGCGTTGGTGTGGTACGCTGTCAGGTGCCCTTCTGGGTGGTCGTAGGGTCGTCACGGAGAGTCGGGAGATGAGGAGTCTGTGGTTCGTCCAGCAGTCGTCCGCTCCGGGCATGGATCGGGTGATGCGGACGTCTCCTTGGTCTCTGGCTCTGGTCAGGACGTAGTCCAGGGTGTGCCAGTGTTTAGACCGTGGGTGTCTCCATGTGGTCTTTTGTCGTTTTGGTAACTGGAAGATGGTGTTTGTTACCACAAGTTGGTGTTCTGCACACAGACCCAGTAGGAGTTGGCCATTGGCGTTGCAATTTCCAATGCCATGGCGGCCGATGATTCCCTCCCACAGGCGATGGTCTTTGCCTACTCGGGCATTAAAGTCGCCAAGCACAATGAGCTTGTCATTGGCCGGCACTGCCTGGATGGTGCGGTGTAGAAGGCAGCTTTGTCATCATCGGTTGAGGTCATAGTCGGGGGGTAGACAGAGATCAGGGTGAGGTGTCTGTCCCACGTGATGGGGATGCAGACAGTCATCAGGCGCTCACTGATGGCGTGGGAGCGAGGTTGTGCTGCTGCACTAGCTGGGAACGGATGGCGAAGCCGACACCGTGGATATGAGGCTCCTCTAGGGCCTTGCCTTTCCAGAAGATGGTGTAGCCTGTTCCACCTTCCCTGATGTTGCCCTCTTCCGGTAGTCTGGTCTCGCTAAGAGCCGCCACATCAACATTAAAGCGGGCTAGCTCCTGGCAGACGAGGGCTGTACGTCGTTCCGGGCGGTTGGTGTTCGTCACGTCTTGGAGGGTGCGGATGTTCCACGCACCTAAGGTTGATATTTTTTTCTTGTTGTTTCGACCGCATTAGTGGGATGTCCGCCAGCCACGGTGAGCTGACCAGACGGGTTTGCCGTGTCCGATGTTTACCCCACTTTTTCTAGGGGCCTCCCCATGTGGGGTGAGCTGCGGTGTCCTCAATAGGCCAGCCCAGTCACGGGTCCAGCTGCCGAACTCTGGTGTCACGGCACCATCACCAGAGAGTGACTGAATCTTAGACTCGTCGCCTGAGTGCCGTCGTGGGCTAAGGGCTTCCAGCTATCCAGGCCTGCCCCCTTCACCCATGGTGCTGTTGCCTCAGGACTTGGTGGTGGTGATGATGATGATGATGGTGAGAAAGGGATGAAGAAGGGTGGAGGAAACGACAGAATGAGAGTAGCTGGGTATGTTGTTTTGGGTGGTCGTGGCTTTGCAACTGCCACGCACAAACACTTGGCCCACACCGTTTTCACCGCGACTCAAGACATATGAGACAGGCGGCTTCTCCGATGTTGGTTGCATCGGGTGCCGGGTTCTTGTTATGTCAAGGCCCGCCTTGTTGCATGCCCGACAGGCATTGCCCTCTACCGCCGGCGCTGGGAAGCTCTGCCGTTGGGGTCTTGTTTGGTTGGATTTTGGAGTTTTCCTTCTCCTAACCTTTGCCTATCTTAAATAAAGGAGAAGGCCTATAGGGGTCCAGTCTCGGTCTGGTCTCTCAGAACTGGCCTTAGCGGTATGGTTGAGCCTGCCAGGGTGTATAAACTACCCCACCGCCATTGCCCAGCCCATCATTGACAAACTCAAGCCCCTCTACTGCAGCAAAGTGCTAGACCATCAAAGGGGATATATATATATATATATATATATATATATATATATATATATATATATATATATATATATATATATATATATATATATATGATAATTTCTTTTTTTTTTTGCACATTTAAACGTGTTTCTTTCATATTTCAAATAAGCCATATATATTAATACATTAAAGTCTGGATTCTCTTAACGACCTCGGGATCAGAGCCCAAGGCGGAACCGCCCAAAGACTATGATATCGGATCGGCGGGGATTTGAACCCTCGCCAGGATATCTGTATGCCAGTGACCATACCACTCCGCCACGAAGGAAGATAAAAGTCAATGACAATTCTTCTATACATATACTTGTCAAATTCAGGTTTTCTGTACTTAGAATTGAACTCAACCCACCTTCACCATCGTAGCTAATTGGTAGGTTTGGGACTTGGCATTTGATTAATGATAATTTTTTTTTCTTTTTTGCACATTTAAACGTGTTTCTTTCATATTTCAAATAAGCCATATATATTAATACATTAAAGTCTGGATTCTCTTAACGACCTCGGGATCAGAGCCCAAGGCGGAACCGCCCAAAGACTATGATATCGGACCGGCGGGGATTTGAGCCCTCGCCAGGATATCTGTATGCCAGTGACCATACCACTCCGCCACGAAGGAAGATAAAAGTCAATGACAATTCTTCTATACATATACCTGTCAAATACAGGTTTTCTGTACTTAGAATTGAAATCAACCCACCTTCACCATCGTAGCTAATTGGTAGGTTTGGGACTTGGCATTTGATTAATGATAATATATATATGTATAATATATATATATATATATATATATATATATATATATATATATATATATATATATATATATATATATATATGTGTGTGTGTGTGTGTGTGTGTGTGTGTGTTTGTGTATATATATATAAATAATTAAACAAATATAAATATATATATATATATATATATATATATATATATATATATATATATATATATATATATATATATGTATATATATATATATATATATATATACATATATATATATATATATATATATATATATATATATATATATATATAATAAGCCATATGTTTCAATATATGAATGTCTCCATTCTCTTACTAATCTCGGGATCAGAGTCTCCAGGGGAAATCTCTCATAGACAATAGCATCTGACCGGCCAGGAATCAAATCTTGGTCCATGATGTTTGTATGACAGTGATGTTGAAGATGGGTTGATTTCAATTCTAAATACAAAAGCCTGAATTCGACAGGTATACAGTATGTACAGAGGAAGAATTGTTATTAAATTTTATCTTTTTTCGTTGTTAAATGGTATCATCGCTGTCATACAAGCATCCTGGAGAAGGGCTCGATACCTGGCAGGTCAAATTCTATTGTCTCTGAGTGATTTTGCCTCTAAAATCTG
>NC_090747.1:14288577-14293366 GCF_036898095.1 Palaemon carinicauda
AATTATATAATCATTGATAACTTACATTTGTAACTTACATTTGTAAAGATATTATTTAGATCAAAAGATATTTTCTGGTAATTTTTTGTATTATCTATCCAATACTAAACGTTCACAAATAAAAAAAAAATAAAAACAGTAAAACCAAAAAAAAAATAATAAAAATAAAAACAGTAAAACCAAAAAAAAAGAAAAAGAAACGGTATGTTTATCATATTCTTCCTGTTCTCTGTAGTATGACTCGAAATACGGTTAGGTAATTATAACCAGGTGCTTTGGAAAAGATGCATATATAATGTGAGCATATACACATGGTATTTGCTCAAACGTTTTTTTTTTTCCTTCGGTCATATTACTGTTCCAGTGAGATAGAATTTCCTAAAATATATGGTCTAAAAGAATCTTCTGATCAGAAAAATTTGAATATTTTGGGAGTTAGCATTTCAAGCTAATTATTATTTAGTCCCTTATAAATATATTCACACCAATATATATATATATATATATATATATATATATATATATATATATATATATATATATATACATTATATATATATATATATATATATATATATATATATATATATATATACATTATATATATATATATATATATATATATATATATATATATATATATATATATATATATATATATATAAATATGTGTGTGTGTTTTTGTGTGTGTTTGTGTATGTATGTGTGTGTATAACCGGATCCACCAAGGCATTCCTTACTGCGGTCGAAATAGAAGAAAAATACCCCTTAACATTGCCATCTGGAATGTTCGCACACTAATTGATAAGTGATGAAAATGACAGACCACACCGCAGGACAGCTCTTGTCGCCCATGCACTGCAAAGATACAGCACTGACATAGCTGCCTTAAGTGAAACTCGACTTTCAGAAGAGGACACCCTAACAGAGGTAGGAGACAGGATACACATTCTTCTGGGAAGGTTATCCAGCAAATGAACGTAGAAACCATGGTGTCGGTTTTGCAGTGAAATCAAAACTGCTAAGTAAAATCCCAGACTCACCAGCTGGCATCTCGGAGAGGTTGATGTACTGGAACATCCCACTTGTAAAAGGTCGTTATGCCCCTCTCCTGAGTGTTTACGCTCCTACATTGGACAGTGAAGATGAGACAAAAGACTCTTTCTATGAATTATTAGACTCAGCCATTAACCAAACTCCAAGGGAAGATAAACTGATCCTCTTAGGTGACTTTAATGCCAGAGTGGGAAGGGAACACCACATCTGGGGAGGCGCCATCGGTCATCATGGTGTTGGCAGTATGAATAGCAATGGACTCAGGTTGCTCTCCTTATGCTCAGAGCACAACCTAGTCATCACCAACACCCTTTTTCAGCTCAAAAACAAGCACAAAACTTCGTTGATGTACCCAAGGTCAAAACACTGGCACTTGATTTACTATGCC
This sequence comes from Palaemon carinicauda, assembly GCF_036898095.1. NCBI lineage: Eukaryota > Metazoa > Arthropoda > Malacostraca > Decapoda > Palaemonidae > Palaemon > Palaemon carinicauda. Next base: position 14,290,022 of record NC_090747.1, read on the forward strand.
ATAATCAAAAAGCGAGATCAGCAAGATGCCGTCCTGACCCGTGCAATGAGAGGTGCCGACTGCCACACAGATCATAATCTAATACATGCTAAGCTCAAGCTAACCATCCGTCCTCTTCTTTCTTGCAAACCTCCCTCAAAGAAATTAAACATTCCTGCTCTGAAAGACACCTCTACTCGGAAAAACTACCGTCACGGGATAGCAAGAAAGCTGGCTGAGGTCCCTAACATCGATCCATACAACATCGACCATGAGCTTGACTCTGAGTGGACAAAACTGAGAACTATAATTCAGGAAAATGCAGAAGAAACCCTTGGCTTCTCCACACGACGTCATCAAGATTGGTTTGATAACAACGCTGATGGTATACATGACATAATCACAGCAAAAAATAAAGCGCACGATGCATGGCTCTCACAACCTACTTCTGTAGCTCTCAAAGAAAACTTCCAATAGCTAAGATCAGAAGTGCAGAAAATACTTAGAGATATGGAAAATAACTGGTGGAATGACCGTGCAAAAGAAACTTAATCATACGCAGATGCAAATGATCAACATAGTTTCTACAACTCTATTAAAATTTTATATGGCCAAACGAAAAGTAGTATAACTCCTGTTCGCTCTCTAGAAGGAAACCTAAAAAACAAACAGGAGATAATAGATCACTGGGCACAACATTTCAGGTTGATCCTTAACCAACGAATTCATATAGAGCCTAATATCCTCAACAACATCCCTGATGTCCCTCATTCAGAAATCCTAGATACCAACCCCACTTTCCCAGAAACTATACAAGCCATAAGGGCCATGAAAAACAACAAAAGCCCCGGCCCTGATGGTCTACCAGCTGAACTATTCAAGGAGGGGGGCTACTTACTCCATCAATATCTCCACAACCTTATTCTCTCTATTTGGAACATGGAAGAAGTCCCCCCATGAGTGGCTTGTCTCAGACATTGTCACCATCTACAAACGTAAAGGGGACCGTTCCCTCTGTGACAATAGCAGAGGCATCACCTTGCTCAGCGTTGCAAGTAAAATCCTGGCAAGAATAATGCTTGCAAGACTTTGCAAACACATTTAAGAAAATGTACTACCAGAGACGCAATGTGGCTTTCGTAAAGAACGCAGCACTTGTGACATGATATTCATGGCCCGACAACTACAAGAGAAATGCCATGAGCAAAATCGTTATCTTCACATAGCCTTTATCAATCTAACAAAGGCCTTCGACACGGTGAACAGAGACCTTTTATGGACTGCTCTCTCTAAATTTGGAGTACCTCCAAAATTCCTTAACATTCTAAGAAACTTACACAATTATATGCAAGCCTGTGTAAGTATGGGTGGTTGTAAGTCACAACTTTTCAGGGTAGAAACTGGAGTAAAACAAGGATGTGTCCTGGCTTCAGTGATATTCAACATCTACCTCACTGCAGTCACCCTCCTGAGCCACTAACAAGTCAACGAAGAATATCAATTGAAAATGCAGTTTCGACTAGACGGAAACTTATTCAACCTTAGGCGCCTCCAGTCTGTGACAAAAACATCAATGACACACCTAATAGAACTCCAATATGCAGATGATTGTGCTCTAGTGGCTCAGTCACCAGATGCCCTCCAACGCAGCCTTACCATTGTCTCATCAATTTACTGAGTCATGGGGCTCAAAGTTAACATCAACAAAACTGAAATCCTATCCCAGCAAATAATTGCAGGAGATCCCCCAGTATTTCATCTGAATGGGGAAGCCATTAAACAAGCTGATAGCTTCATCTACCTTGGAAGCATCTTCACTGAAAAACACTATATTGACGAGGAAATAGTTGCACGGATAAATCATGCCTCCGCATCTTTCGGCCGACTCAGGTCCAGAGTCTTCCTAAATCACCACCTCAAGACAGAAACAAAAGTAGCTGTGTACAGAGCTGTCTGCCTGTCCACATTGCTATATGGAGCAGAATCCTGGACAGCTTACCGTCGACATGTAAAAAAACTTGAGCCATTCCATACTCACTGTCTTCAGCGTATATTAGGGCTCACATGGCAAGAAAAAGTCCCTCATTCTGAAATTCTCCACCGTTCAAACCTACTGAGTATAGAATCCACATTGGCAGATAAACAACTCAGGTGGATCGGCCACGTCATCCATATGCCACAACATCGCCATCCTCGCCAGGTCCTCTACAGTCAGCTCCCTGAAGCTCAGTGTAATGCAGAGGGTCAGAAAAAGAGGAGAAGGACAACATCAGAGCTATGCTCAAGAAGTGCAACATACAACCTGAGCAACTAAATTTGAACGCCTCTCAAAAACCACTATGGCGCTCTCTCTGTAAAGCTGGAGTCAATCAACTTGAAGACACCCGGAACAAGGCAAGACAACAGCGCAGGGAGAGAAGACAAAACCGTCGAGATCGGATACCCCCGGTCAACCCAGACCTGACTTGCCAGCTGTGTGGCAGAGTGTGTGTATCCAGAATTGGTCTTCACAGCCTGCAAGATGGCAACAACGACAACAGATCTCACTTCATCCCCATCACAGCGAAGCAGAAGTTGTCTTCGATTTGAAGGATAGCAATAAGCAGTAAGTGTATATATACATTATTTTGTGTGTATATATATATATATATATATATATATATATATATATACATATATATATATATATATATATACATATATATATATATATATATATATATATATATATATATATATATATATACGGTATATTTATATGTATATATATATATATATATATATATATATATATATATATATATATATATTTATATATATATATATATATATATATATATATCTATATATATATATATATATATATATATATATATATATCTATATATATATCTATATATATATATATATATATATATATAGATATATATATATAGATATATATATATATATTTATATATATATATATATATATATATATCTATATATATAATATATATATATATATATATATATATATATATATATATATATATAGATATATATATATATAAATATATATATATATATATATATAGATATATATACTGTATATAGATATATATATATATATATATATATACATATATATATATATATGTATATATATATATATATATATATATATATATATATATATATATATATATATATATATATATATTTATATATATATAGATATATATATATATAGATATATATATATATATATATATATATATATATATACATCTTTATATATATATATATATATATATATATATATATATATATATCTATATATATATCTATATATATATATATCTATATATATATATATATATATAA
>NC_090747.1:14301366-14311366 GCF_036898095.1 Palaemon carinicauda
TTTATATGCAACATACAGGTTATCACATATTGAAATAATAAACCAACACTCATAAATAATTAATAAACAAACTACAAAAACATGACAAGCAAAAGGAAAGAGGGTGGCAAGTACCAAGGTTTGCAGCTCACAAGGTTAGCAATATATAACAAATACTAACAGCATCTTAAACTTAATACCTATCACAGGTAAACTTTCCAAACCAGAAACGTTTAGCATCACCATTCGATAAATAGATACCCAACCTAAGAATTTCACATCACTCACACCGTTAATAAACTTGATAACGAGTCATTGCACTAACAACCGGATTCTGTATATATAGTCCAAAGGCAATAACCTTTTCCACACTCAATACACTGTTCATTTTCAGGGATACACTTCACTCACTATCAATAAATATTGATCTCCCAAACCACTGTCTATTTCAGTGTTATATCACCATAGTGTCCAATACATACACACACACCGAACGACACAGAGAAGACCACCACAAGACCCCTGCGCAAACAAACACACAAAACCGATGAAGTGTAATTATTAGCCTGAGAATACAGAATAACCAGATTAGTGCCTATCTCTTTTCTTAGCTTATTATAAACCTTATCGTACCTGACACCTCAAAACCTTAGACCACCTAATTAATCAACCATAAGCAAGTACCAGTGATCATCCTCACCTTTTAACCTTAAATATCCCGTATACTATACCTAAAACATCAGTCTTCTGTAAAGAAACCATGATTAATAAATCTTAAATATACATTTGTTTCTACTCACTACGTGCCCACTTCAACAGCACACACACCATAATTAGAACGATACAGATACTACCTTTAATAACTGCATAGCCCTCTGCCAATAAACTAATATTCAACGCTGCGAGAGAGAAAATCGGCAACAATATTATCCTTTCCTGGGATGTGGGAAAATTCTAAATTCCACTCTTGCAGCATGACACTCCACCTCATCAATCGTTGATTTTTATATTTGTATCTGCTGATGAAGGTCAGTGGATTATAATCCGTCAAGACCTTAATAGGTGTATCTGAGGAGGAGAGATAATCTTGAAAATGGTTAATAGCAAATATTAAAGCAAGAGTTTCCTTCTCCACAGTAGAATACCTACGTTGGGCGGAGGACAACTTTTTAGAGAAGAATGAGACAGGATGAGAAACTCCCTGCTCATCATTCTGCAACAACACCGCTCCTACACCAACGTCACTTGCATCCGTGGCAAGAGAAAAAGGAAGGTCAAAATCAGGAACTCTCAAGACAGGGAAATTAATTAGTACTCTTTTTAAATTATCAAAAGCCCTTTGTGTTTCATCCGTCCAGACAAAAGCTACCTTCTTTCTCAAGAGATTTGTCAACGTATCGGCTATATTCGAAAAATTCTTAGCAAACCTTCGGTAGTACCCACTCAAACCAAGGAATCTTCTGACATCCCTCCTACACTTAGGGACTACCATGTTTTCAATACTTTCGATAGTGGCCTGCTTAGGAGCAACTTTATCATTACCAACCTCATGACCCAAATATACCACCTTCGCCTTTGCGAAATCACTTTTCTTTAAATTAATTACCAAACTTGCCTTTTTCAAAACCTCAAATAGTGCCCTAATACGTTTTAAATGGGTTTCCCAATCATCGCTATAAATGACAATATCACCAATATACACAACACATCCTTCTAAACCATGGACTAAAGTAATCATTAACCTCTGAAATGTGGCAGCCGCGTTCTTCATACCAAACAGCATAACTTTACATTGAAACAGTCACTGTGGTGATACAAAAGCAGACAGGGCCCTTGCCCGCTTTGAAAGAGGAACTTGCCAATAACCTTTCAACAAATCGAATTTGTTAAAGGATTTGGCCTTACCCATTCGATCAATAAAATCCTCACGTCAAGGTAATGGATAACAATCAGATTTAGATGACTCATTCAACTTACGGTAATCAAAACATAGCCTGAAATCACCGTCGGATTTTTTTACCAATACAACCGGTGATGACCACGGACTTTGACTAGGTTCAATTAGGTCATGTTCTAACATATAATCCATTTCCTTCGCTACAACCTCATTTTTGAAAGGATTCAACCTGTAAGGAGATCGTTTCACAGGGGTGGCTCTACCTACATCTACATCATGTTCAAGGACCGAAGTCCTACCCGGTACATCCGAAAATAATTCCTTATAATTAGATACTAATTATTTCAAAGACCTTTGTTCTTCCTTACCTAAATGTGAAATTACTCACGAAAAATTTTCCAAAGACTTTCTATTATCCGACCGCCATTCACATCCATTAAAACAATTATCATCAATACCCTCCCCCTCTGAAAAAGAGAAATGGTTATTGTTCTCAGAATCTACAGTATTCGCAATGGTTGCTACGGGAATGACTTTCTCCCGTTCCATATAAGCCTTCAACATATTTACATGACACAGCTGAAAAGGTTTCCGTCTTTGGGGTGTCTCCACTAAATAGTTAACTTCAATTACTATTTTCAAAATTTTCCAAGGACCTGAAAAAGAAGCTTTCAATGGATTCCCTGTGAAGGGTAACAAAACCAACACTTTATCGCCTACCGCAAAGTCGCGTGCCTTGGGCATTCTATCAAAAAAGAACTTCATTCTTTTTTGGCTACATGATAAATTTTCACCCGCAAATTTCCACGCCTTGGTTAATTTATCTCCTAGATTAGACACATAATCCAATAAATTAACCTCAGGGACGTCTCCCTCCCAAGACTCACGAACCACATCGAGAGGCCCTCGAACATAATGACTAAATACGAGGTTGAAAGGCGAAAAACCAAAAGACTGACTTGGGACAGAACGAAAAGCGACTAACAAATAAGGCAATTCCTTATCCCATTCAGAACCATGGCTCAAACAATACTTCTTTATCATAGACTTCAGGGTTTGATGAAATTTCTCCAGAACTCCCTGACTTTCGGGGTGATATGGAGAAGAGGACACTTGTTTTATATTCAACTCTGCCATTTTATCTTTGAAATGCCTACTCATGAAATTAGATCCACAATCTGGTTGAATTACTTTAGGCATCCCAAACCTGGTAAGAAAGTAAATTAGTACGTCAATAATTTTAATGCTTTTTATGGTAGGTAGTGGTACTGTCTCGGGATATCGAGACATCCTATCCATTATTGTCAAAATATACTCATTACCACTACGCATCTTCGGTAATGATCCAACCACATCAATAATGACTTCCTTAAAAGGTTCGGAAACTACGGGAATAGGACATAGAGGCGGTTTTGGAATCCGCTGATTGGGTTTACCGACCCTCTGACACACATCACAACTATTGACAAACTTCTTTACATCTGCTTTCAACTTCGGCCAATAATAATTCCCTAACCATTTGCAGGAAGTTTTATGAATTCCAAAATGGCCGACCGAACCACTTCCGTGCGCCAATGACATTAACTCATTCCTATAACCAAAGGGAACCATTATCTGTTTCACAATTTCATGCTCAACATTATCCACCTCCCAAGGCCTACTCAACCTATATAAAATATTATCAATTATCTTAAATTTGGGACCCATCATATCAGACCCCTCCCCTGACTCGATAGGGGGTTCCCGAAACTCCTTTTTCTGGGCCTTGATAAGCTCTTCAATAGTCCAATTTACCTTGTCCGTTAACATTCCAAGATCTACAGCTAGGCTATTAATACGATCTAAACTACTTAAATCTACATCAATTGTTGACTCTGAAGCAGCAACAATTCTAGCACTAGAACGAGTAACTGCTGCTACTTCACTATCAGGGTTTATCAATATGGGACAAGTATTATTCTTCATAGCCACATCATTCTCTATCACCACATCAACCTCCTTAACCGGGAATTTATCTACTATGGCCAATTTCAAATTCCCTGCAAAGGAAGGGGAGATTAAACTAAAATTTTTGATGGCATACGATTTTACCGTATCAGGAAAACCAGCCAATAACACAAATTCCACACTTTACGGTACAAAATTACAAGGTAATGCCTCCCTTAGGATCAAAGACTGCGCTGCACCAGTATCACGCAAAATATGCACTCGTCTTTTCTCGGACGAATTGGCAAAGGAGACACTTCCGAAGGACAAATATCTGTCAAAACAACCAGGTAGTCATTGGTCAGCGGACCCTGTCGGGATATTTTCTCTCTCTCTCTTTTCCACACCCATCACTGCACTACTATTAGCATCTTACGCACTTTTAAACGCATAACACATACTCTTTACATGCCCCTTCTTATTGCAAAAGAAGCACGTCAATGTCCTCAATTTCTCTGGATTGTATATATTTGGCCAATAACCTCTGTTAGGAGAAAAATTATTATTAGCATTACCCTGATTATTATTACTTCCCCGATTATTTCTAATAAATACCTTAGCATTATTATTCGGATTAGCATTATTATTACTACCCATCTTAACCCAACTAGACTTCACATTTGTCGTTACTCCCCCTAATTCACTCTTATGAGACAAGCAATATTCGTCACTAGGGATGGCTACCTCCTGAACGGTCTCGAGTTTTAACTCTTCGAGGTGGACCTTCAGTTTATCCGGGACACACCTCTTAAACTCGTCCACCAACATTAACTTCTTCAATTTCTCAAAATCTCCAACCTCCTTGGACTTGAACCAATCACTAGCATACTGTTCTTTCGCCCTGGCAAATTCAACAAAAGTTTGTTCCCTACATTTTTCTAAGTTCCGGAAGCGTTGCCTATAAGCTTCAGGGACTAACTCATAGGCCTTCAAGACAATAGCCGTCACACTCTCATAATCTGCCGATAACTCCTCCTCTGGGCTCTTACAACCGATTTACTTTGTATAAGAGTGGTCCAATACTCTTGGGGCCACTCCAACCTTGCAGCAATCTTCTCAAATAATACAAAGAATTCTGCTACATTATTCTCTTCAAATTTAGGTACAATTTCGAGAGCCTGCACTAAATTAATAGCAGCATTACTAACCTATTTGGGGAATGGGGGGGGGGGGAAGAACCCGGGTTTCTCATGCTGCCTCTCCTTTTCTCTTTCCCCTGCCTTAAACTTTTCCATTTCAAATTCAATTTGTCTCAGGGCAATTTGCCTATCCAAAATTTCTACAGACACTACTTTATCAGGTTTCACATCTTGTTCCCCACCTGTCTTTACAGTTTTAACATAATCATAAATGGGCAATAGCAATACACCCTTTCTTATAGACATATCATATTCCAATTCAAAATGTTCTGCTACAATTTCCAAGTCTTCCCTATTTAACTCTGCCAACCTCTCTTGCCAACCCTCTCCTGTAAGGAGTTCTAATACGTTAACAACCATGATTACTTATTCACACAAAATACTTAATTTACATAAAACAACACCGAGGAGGTGAAAATACACTGCCTGAAAAAAATTACCACAAGAATTAACTTTGCACAAACACTGGTGAATTAAGCTGAAATTTGAACATTCTACAATGGTAGTTAGGAAAACTCTTCAAAACAATTCACCAAATTTATTATAAACATTTCAGAAAAATAAAAATGCTATAAATTGTCTATTCCGATTGCTTGAAGGTGGTTATATCTAGGGGTAATTTCCAAACTACTTTCAGCTTTTCCAACCTCACCTGTATAAACAACAAAAAGGAATATATCAAAATATAATAAAAGAAAGGAAATTATATAAATTCAATTTGAACAAAGTATATGAATAAATCGTAAATTGCATATATGATCTATATAAACCTAATAAGCCATTACCGATAATGTTGGAAGTGCTCGCCAATGTAAGAAACAGGGAATTTATCCTCGGACTAAGCCACTTCAATTAAACATATGGATAAATGATATCCTGAAAAATTAAATACAATTCGACATCAAACAATATCCTGAAGCTATAAATATAAGCAATATAATTTTGTATAATGTATTCACTATAACATTCACCCTTCGAATTAAATCTAATATAAAGTCTTACCAATAATATAAATAAGAAAGATGAACGCAGTATGATAACCCAGGACGACCTAGCTTCACCAATTATACCTAAGCGAAAGTATTGTACAAGTATCAAAATTAGTTTAATAGTACACAATATATATATATCAGAGAGGAAGGAATTTATTTGAATATTGGTGCTTTGAAGGCTTAAGGCAACGGATAATGATTACCATAAAACATTAGGAAACCCCTAACAATGCTTGGTTCTCACCTTTATCCATGCAAGCTATGAGGCGAGTCGAATGCCCTCGAAGTTTAAAGTTTCATGCCGAAGGAAGCTCAGAGTCCAAATTAAGGGAAGTTAGTTCATGTTGAATAACTCCGTCAATGCAGAAACACTTGAATCTCTCAACCCAAACATGGTTCGGTAAAATAGCAGCACAACACAAATTCAATGATAAAAATCTTGTATCATGAATCTAGCAGCTCAAATCTTCGTGCCCAAATACTGCCAGTGAAGATATGGACGGTATGGTATGCTAGGCCAGACTGACTTGGGTATATCCATGAACCTCCCAAGTAAAGAGAAAATTGCGTGATTAGCAGGCTTGTTAGCTAATTACTTAGCTCGTAGTAAGCAAGCAGGACTTAGATGGTACCAAGCATATAAATGTAATTTAACTAGTTATTTTAATAGTTTAAGAGAAAAGTCCTCCTTACTTCAATAAATACGATATATACATATACTAATAAACAAATTTAAGAAATCTTAATTTCCGTTTAGCAGCTCTCTGCAACAGCCGGGTTTACGAGACGGTTCTCCAGCTATCCACTGCCTGTGTGACACACAGAGGGGCATAGTTAGACCCTTTCACATCCTGCCGAGTATTTAGGTTACTTATAAACTCAACGCATCCACATGTAGTAATACATAAATCGAACTCGGATATCCATGTTTGCTGCCTTTCAAACGATAGGTCACCAGCCAACTGTCAATCCCTGTAGTACAAATGGTAAGCTACTACCCTATTTTGATTATGACTAATATTTAACAATGATCTTCCATGGGTATCTACCATTCCGTCCTTAACAGCTCTATACCCTTAACACTAATTATCTCCCATTGGCAAGTACAGCACACACACTCGTGCATTTAAATCTCCCATCACTAGCGCATTCTCGCACTGTTCAACATGTCACACTAACTCACCATAATATCTTGGGTGGTAAAAAGTAGAGTTGTCAAGAGGTATATAAACACGCCCTAGCTTCAGGCCTGGCCACCATGACAATGCCAACCAAATCTTGACCTCTGTATCACTGTCTACCTAAGCTATGTCCTTGATGAGTCTATCCTTCATAAAACACCATTACTCTACCTCTGTTACGTCACTCTCCCAAGTAATTTCTATACACAGAACAACCGGGCACCTCAAAGTTGAATTATTTCTTCGTCTCCAATATCCTCACGCTGTCATAGTCCACTAAACCTTAGTATATATCGATTTTTAAACTTTTCTGTAAGTCTCCAATGGTGTAGAGAAATTCCTTTATTGTTGTAGGGAAGTTTGTATGATCGGCCTTGATTTTATTGCTGACTTTTACTTTGATAATCCTGAGACCTTCGTTTCCAAACTAAAACAGTTGGTAGTGGGTGGGTCTTTTATTAACGTCAATATTGAATTTTTAATCAATAGATCGCAAAAAATATTTGTTGATAGGCACCATAGTAAGTATAGGAATGTGATATATGGTGTTCCTCAGGCTTAAAAAACAAGATCGGTACATATGTTGAGTATACTATTCTCATTGCATCCCTTCCATTTCCCGAATGTAAGACTGGTGTTGCTGAATCACTTAATAGAGATCTGGCTCAAATCAGTGCATGGTGTAAATTATGAGGCATGAAGTTGAATCATAACAAAATTTAAAGTATGACCGTAAGGAGGTCAAGGGCAGTGGCTTATCAACACCTGGAACTCAGCATTGATTTTTTTTTTTTTTTTTTTTTTTTTTTTACTCTGAACGATCCTTTTAAAATATTAGGTGTGATTCTCGTCAGCACATTTATTTTTCAAAAACACATTAGGTCTGTGTTTTCTTCAATTGCACAAAAAGTTGGCATACTGAGAAAGTAATATAATTTTTGGTGATCGATCTGTTTTCAAAAAGTTTTTTGATTATTTCAATCTATATTGTTTCCAGTAGTGCTCTCCTGTGTGATATTAAGCTGCTGATTTTCATCAAAGTTTGCTGGACAAGAACTTATGCTTTATTAACTTTTTTATTCCTGGTTTACATGCTAATCTTTGCCACCGCATACAGTTAGTTCATTATGCATATTGCATAGGATTTTTCATATTTCTGATAATCTTTGCCTTCAGACCTTCTCGTAAAGTATCATCCTGTTCGTAATGCTAGATATGAAGTTAATTCTAATAGTCATGCTTTCTCCATCATAAAATTTAATACTACACAGTATTCTAGAAGTTTTATTCCAGCTGTGACCAAGTTGTTGAATGTCCTGACTATTCGAGTAGTTGAATCAGTAGAATTTAAAAAGTTCATACTTGTAGCAAATGTTTTTATGTTGAACAGGCTGATATAAGCCTCTTTTTATAGTTTGTATATGAAAGATCTGTTTTATTGCTGTTTCTGTTTTTGAGGCACATTTTTTTTTATATTCTCTGTTACTTCTCATATAGTTTATTTGTTTCCTTATTTACTTTCCTCACCAGCTTTGTTTCGCTGTATGACCTCTTGACATCCAGACATTCACCTAAATATTCAAATATCTACTATATCCATCTTTCTCTCATCACTTTTCCATAGGTTTGCTATCTCTGCCATAGAGCATTGCTGTTCTTACGACTGTCTTGTTGAATTTTCTTGTAAGCCTTAGTGGCAATCTCTTATCACAAAAAAACTCCAGACACAGCTCTCCAGTTGATCTAGTCTGTCTGTATACAGTGTTAAACTTTTCCTTCAATACTTCCACCAGCACTGATTATGGAGCTCATGTACTGAAACTTGTTTATACTCTTTAATTCTCCTCCACCCAACCTATTACTGTCTCTACCATCGCCCTCATTGGTGGATCACATGTATTTCGTTTTGAACCAGTTTATTCTCTTTCCTCTGTCCTTGATTGCTCCTCTCCACCATTCTAGCTTCTAGCTTAATTTCCATGTCTTCCTTCTCTCAGCACAAAAAGCGATAACTTATGCATACAATATCATCCATGGCATTGTCTCTCTAACTTCACCAGCCCTAGCAATTATTACTATATTGAAAATTATTGGACTAAGTACTGATCCTTAGTGCATTTCTGCCCTCCCTTCAAATCCTTTCGTCACGCCAGCAATGCTCCTCAGTCTGGTATACACCTTGGATCAGCCACATACTTTTCTGGGACCATATTCTTCATCAGACAACTCCATACTTTTTCCCTTAGGACTTGGTAATAAGCCTTTTCAAGGTCTATGAACACCAATGTAAATTTCTTTGCTTTTCCTTGAAATTCTCCAGCAGTTGCCTGAAACAGGAGACTCCATCTGTGGTTCCACTTCCTTTCATAAATCCCATTTGCTCTTTTCCTATTTCAACCTCTCCTCTCATTCTGCTCTCCATTATCCCTTCCAAACTCTTCCTGATGTAGGACAACAGTTTGATACCCCTGTAGTTACCGCACTCTTGAACATCCACTTTACCTTTGTAAACTGGGATCAATATACACCTTCACCACTCTTCTAGTATCTTATCTTTCTCGAGTATCTATCATTAGATTGTATAAAATATCCACAACCTCATCTCCTATTGCTTTACATGTTTCCATAATGATCAAGTTTGGTCCTGTTGCACTACCATTTTTCACCTTTTCCAGCGCATCTACAAAATCTTGCCTAGAAATCTCCATTAACATGCCCATATTCATCTTTTCTTACTAGTCTTTTATTTTCTTTATTTATTAGCTGTTATAAATGCTTTGCATAGCTTCAAGATGTCTCCTTTTCCAAGTACCAAAACATCTCTGT
>NC_090747.1:14321366-14326366 GCF_036898095.1 Palaemon carinicauda
ATTTTACTTTGGATCAAACATTAAGGGTTTCAAAAGAAAATATTTATAGTATTCAAAGATTGAATATAGGAAAAAAAACTATATCGTATGTTTTTTTTTTTCTTTTTAGAATACTTGAAGATAGAATACCTTTTTATTTTCACTTGAAATAATTGTTCATGATAAGAAAAATTTTAGTGATTACCCCACATATTTCCAACTATATCACTGAACATACACATAATATGGCTATAAAGTTCTTTTAGGAATATGTCCTAACCGCAAAAGTTGTTCAGTATAAGTAATGCAGTTAATAAAGGTAAATGTTGAACAAATTATCAATCTGTTCTTTGCGAAAAATATTTCTATTTGTATTTCATGGAATTAAGATTTAGATTGCAAAAATAATGTTCATCTTTGAAATATCTATTGCCTTCTGAAAAATAATGATTATTGTGAATGAGGAAAAATTCTGAGAGAAAATACTGTAATGCCCTATTAACACAAGCGTTGAAACCGGGTGGCTGATTTTAGCATGTTAGAGAGAATGTCTTCACACGAGCTGTTATCTCCCGTGCTATTCGTCTGCATCAAGGAACGCCATACTTAGGCTAACAGCATTTATTCAAGATGGGGGGCCTGAAAAAAAAGTGGTCTTTGTTTATTATTAATAATAATAATAATAATAATAATAATAATAATAATAATAATAATAATAATAATAATAATAATAATAATAATAATAATCCAGATAAAATCCTTATCATGTCATGTTCATATTCTCATCCCAAAAGGAACTTGTTTTGGAAATCCTTTTAAATGAAACATTAATGGCTGAAAAGAAGTTAGATGTGTGCTCAGAGTGATCTTTAATGAAGCTGAAAGGTTCCATCAACGACCATATTACAATCTGTATCAAGTTGCAGGATATATGCAGTTACCAGGAGTTTCTGAAAATCCCATCTTTCTTTATATAACGTGACGAGGAGCTCTATTGAAATCCTTATTAAGATATCCATCAGTGGATATGAAAGATACACACTTTCATATATATATATATATATATATATATATATATATATATATATATATATATATATATATATATATATATATATATACTGTATATATTGTTATGAACCGCCTTAATGGTTCAACAGGTTCTTTTAAAATACTAATAGAATTGGGACTGGAATGAACCGATGGACTGCAACAACCAAAGGGATGGGTAAACAGAAAATACTTAAGTACCTTAACCTAGTTTATTTTACAATAATTATACAAAAATAAATTATATACATTACAATGAGTACAGGTAATGGGAAGCACAGAGACATAAATGATCGTTACCCACAAAATCAGTTAACATTTAAAATTATGAATAAAGTTTACTGAAATTCAAAGTAAATAAAAGAAACACAATTAACAATAGTCATCAGCAAAAAAACACAGTAAGCAGCAGCCATGAAAACTTAAGAGAAACTTCTCATTATTAAACAAATAATAAACACGAGCCCATACACTGGCTCTTCCAACATATAAACATTCATAAACAATCCCTGATCCTCGAGGACGTCCATCGAACACTGCGGGAACTACCACGACAGTGTCGATACGACAGCCACTTTGCTGTCACCGAAGAATAACTTTTCAAAACCATCTCGACCTCGAGGACTAGGTTGAGGACAAGTCACCAACAACTAGGAGATACTCCAAAGCTGTGTCTGCTGCTCTTTCTCGACTACATTACGAGAACTGGTCCATCTGGCTTCCCAAACCTGACTGATTCTTGCCACTCATATTGTGACAAAAGTAAACAAAGACACCCACCTTAACAAAGAAAAGGGCAGTTACAAAAAAAATTGAAACTAGGTTGTTTCACAGTCAAACAACCTAACAATATATATATATATATATATATATATATATATATATATATATATATATATATATATATATATATATATATATATATATATGCATATATATATATACATACATACCTACACACACACACACACACACACACACACACATATATATATATATATATATATATATATATATATATATATATATATATATATATATATATATACATATATATATATATATATATATATATATATATATATATATATATATATATATATATATATGTATATATATATATATATATATATATATATATATATATATATATATATATATATATATATATATTTACATATGTGTAGAAATCACGAAAGCTGACACGTGATGAATATAAAATGTATTATAGCCACGAAAGGAAAAATGAATAAAATTCACTATAGAAAATGAAGAAAATAACCGTATCCCATTTTTAGACGTTTTAATAGTTAGAGAAACAGATAAATTTAAGTTTTCCATATATAGAAAGCCTACAAATAATTTTTCATATGTACATTTTTACTCAGGTCACTCTAAAAATATTAAGCATTCAGTTTTTTCCTCCGTGTACCTTAGGGCATTGAGAATTTGTAGCCCAGATTACATTGAGGAGGAGTTCACTAAAATAGAAAAAATTGCAACAGATCTTTGTTATCCTAAATATTTCTTAGAAAAATGTATGAATAAGGCTAAGAAAACATTTTATAGTGTCCAATTAGAGAGAAAGGAAACAATTAATAATATGCTTTGTTTGCCATTTCATGTTTGTTTTTTAGATGTTATACCCCTTTTGAAAAAACTAGACATTTCTGTAGTGTTTAAATATAATTGTACATTAAAAAACATGTTAATTAAGAATAGTTCTGGAAATGATAATAATGTAATATATAGCATTCCTTGTTCAGAGTGTAACCTATTTTATGTTGGCCAAACATCAAAAAGTATACCAGTCAGATTAAAACAACATCAGGTGGCCGTCTCCAGGGGTTCTCTTAATAATGCCTTGGCCTCCCACTGGTTAGGGTCAAGTCACAGAATTGGCTGGTCAAAGACGGAAAAAGTAATCCATGTAAATGACTATTTCCAAAGGAATATTGTTGAATCATTTTTAATCTCCTGTACTCAAGGTAGAAATTTGAATCTAAGCCCAGGTCTTTTTTCCGTTAATCCAGTATTATCCTTTTATCTAAAATCTCACTTCTCCGGAATTATTAAGTAACTGACAGCTGTTGGATCCCCTTCTCCAGTATAAATACGATGTCTTTGTATATGTATTCTCATTGCTGAGTTTGATAATGTCCTGAGTGGATGAAAGTACTAACTCCAATCAAGTCTTTTTCATTTTTCCTTTCGTGGCTATAATACATATTTACATATATATTTATATAAGTATATATATATATATATATATATATATATATATATATATATATATATATATATATATATATATATATATATATATATATATATATATTTATATAAGTATATATATATATATATATATATATATATATATATATATATATATATATATATATATATATATATACACACTTATGTTTTTCTTGATGAAATAATCAGGTATAAGAGATCTTTACTGATAAAAATGTCAGGAGAAATCCCAATCACAGCAAGATCCTGATAATTAACGAAATCTGTAGAATAGCACAGTTAGAAACACAAGAATCTGCCTTTAGTTCTCTACCTCCTGTTCCCCTACATCCCCCATGTTAAAAGATGCAACAGAGAGTGAAATGGAAAGGACGTAGTAACTATATTCAAAAATCTATATTAGAACGATGTAATTATGTGTGTTTTAGTGAACTGAATGAGATTAATTCACCAACGAACAAGGTGGAGGAAAGAGTTCCAATATCTTTCATATATGTACCTATTGACGAGTACATATTAAGAAAAAAAATACGTAATTCCTGCAACTACAAGTGCCCTGATAATATATTATCTCATCCTGCATGCATCTGAGGGAATCTCCTTCTTGACAGTATAGCTAAGATGATATTTCGCACCGATGGGTAAATACCATACGTGATAATAATGCCCATAACATACACAACTATCCGGACCGCAGACATTATAGCCAAATAAAAAAAAATCAAACATGGATATTCATTATCAAGAATAATAAAAAGTATGTACTGTGCCACCATTTACTCATTCGATAGTAAGTTTGTTCCTAATTTTCTCGATAGAGTCCTATTTTATTACTACCTCCTTTATCACACTCGAGTTGGTAACCATTATATCACGAATACTGACATTTGATGTAAATTAAGATCTACAGTATATACCATATCAACTCGATTGCTTTCTTCCTAATTTCTTCAACTGGATACAACAGATGGTAGAACACATGATCAAAGAGAGAGAGAGAGAGAGAGAGAGAGAGAGAGAGAGAGAGAGAGAGAGAGAGAGAGAGAGAGAGAGAGAGAGAGAGAGAGAGAGAGAGAATGTAGGTAATAACTATGAATTAACTTTAAAAAGAAACTTAAATCATTATAATTGACAGAATCGCCTTCATTAAACCAACTTCTATTCATAATACAGGATTAAGGCATTCACTATTCAATATTTAAGTATGGTATCAGGGTTGATATAATAGTTAAAATGTTCAGTGGCTACTTTTCTTTTGGTAAGGGTAGAAGAAATACTTTACTCATGGTAAAAATCTCTTTTAGGAGAGGGACGCTTTTCACTGTCTTGTGGTAGAGTTCTCTGGCTTTTGGGTACACTTGTATCTTATATAGGCTATATATATATATATATATATATATATATATATATATATATATATATATATATATATATATATATATATATATAATTCTTATATTTCAGGTTACGGCATCTAGCCATATATATATATATATATATATATATATATATATATATATATATATATATATATATATATATATATATATTATATATATATATATTAACATATATATATATATATATATATATATATATATATATATATATATATATATATATATATATATATATGTATATGATAAATTTAACACATTTAAACGTGTTTTACAAATTTTAAATTAGCCATATATAATAATACATAAGAGACTGGA
>NC_090747.1:14336366-14338866 GCF_036898095.1 Palaemon carinicauda
TTTGGTAACAGGATATTAGAGGACCTAAACTATACTGATTACGCTGTTCTTATCAGCAAAACGTAACAGCACTTGCGATGCTTGCACACCAAAATGCGTGAAATATCATGGGAGGTTGCGGTCATGAGAAATAGAAAACAGATAGAGATGAGAACAGACCTGGAAGGAGAAATGAATATTAAAGTAGAATCGTTTAATATTTAGGAACTATGATCGCTAATACGGGATTTTTAGAATTAGAGTTTAAAAATCAGGCTCCTTATAAGTTTAGGTAGGTTGGTGTCACCCTATGGGGATGAAACAATATCCAAGAGAATTTGCAGGTTTGAGAATAAAGCCCTCAAAAGAATATTGGGAGTTGAATGGCAGAACAGGATTAGAAATGAAACTATAAGAGAGATTACTAAAGTGCCATATGTGGATAAGGTCATGGTGCCGGGTAGATGGAGATGTTTTGGGCATGCTCTTCTCACTCCCCAAGAGAGATTTGTTCACCTAACTTTCAACTGCGCTCAACAAGGAACTAGAAGAGTTAAAATCCCTAGGTCTACATGGCTGAGGACTATGAAGCGTGAAGTAGGAGATGGTGAATGGAGAAGTATTTATTTAAAAGGCCAAGAGTGAGATGACGGGTAAAATCTAACAGATGCCATTTGGGTCAATAGGTGTAGGAGGAGATGATGATGATGAAAAGAAAAAAAAAAACGTAATTTAAGTTTGGGTGATTTCATTGTTGAAATAGGTCCAAAGAAAAGAGAAGAATCAGCAGTATTGATAAATTTAAAGTAGGCACAAGGAATGAAAGAGGAAACATGCTTGTAGATGTGGCCGAAAAGTCTATCTAAAATCATGAACACCTTATTTCTAAAGAGAAAATATAATTTTGACATGGAGAAGCACAACTGGAGAAACGAATTTCTTTTCCTGATTGAAAAAGTTAAATTGAGTAAAATAGTAAGTGTCAAATAGATTAAAGTCAAACAAACATAGAATGATGCGAAACATTTTTTTAGACCTAAGAAAAGAGACAGGAAAATAAATTTCAAACAAAATAAGATAAACACTCTGTAATAACAGAAAAATCTAATGAGTTTATTTTAGCAGTACAAACTAGGTAATCTCAATTATATGATTAAATGAAGTAAATAAAGATAAAAAATACAGAAATTCAACAACAAAAATTTGGGGTTCATCACAAGAGTTAGGTGAAAAAGATCCCAATTGAAATGAAGGAAAATTATCAGAAAAGACCAAAAACCTAATAAACAAAAGGTTGGAAATGACGATAACATCTAAAAGAGATGAAATAGAATTAGTAGAACTATCAAAGCATTAAACCAAAAACCCAAGGTATTCATAAAGAGAAAATTAAGGAAATACCGAAGAAAGGACGAAGCATTAAATTGATGAAAAGAACACTTGGAACAGGGGTCCAATAGAGGTTTGCTTTAAAATATGAAAATGGTAATATTAGCCACATTATAAATGGAGTCATAAACATTGCAGAGTATTTATATACAAAGCTATACAATATGGATAAAAGAAATTATTTCATCAATAAAAATAATTAAGCAACTTATTCAGTAACAAACGTAACATTAGGAGAAATAAAGAAAACACTGATATTTTAGCATTAAAACTCTCTTAAATCTACACTGAATGTCTGCAAGAATTCTCTATACCTACACCTGAGAAAAAACTTTACCATTATGCTACTTTCAGCCTCATTACAGGATTGGACAGTAACCTAATTACAACTCGGAGCTATGGAAAGAATAATGATTGGATTAACACTAAGAGATATGAAATGAAAAACACGGATACGAGTGCAAAATAAGGTAGAGGATATTCCAACTACATGTAAAAAAGAAAGAAAAAAAAGAAATGAACACACACACACACACACACACACATATATATATATATATATATATATATATATATATATATATATATATATATATATATATATATATATATATATATATATATATAATATATAAATATATATATATATATATATATATATATATATATATATATATATATATATATAAATATATATATATATATATATATATATATATATATATATATATATATATATATACACACACACACACACACACACATATATATATATATATATATATATATATATATATATATATATATATACATATATTTAAGTATATACACACACACACATATATATATATATATATATATATATATATATATATATATATATATATATATATATATGTATGTATATATATATATATATATATATATATATATATACATACATATATATATATATATATATATATATATATATATATATATATATATATATATATATATATATATATATATATGTGTGTGTGTGTGTGTGTGTGTGTATGTATTATTTTTTTTTCTCAGGCTGAGATGAGTTTCCAGACTTATAACCACCCGGTCTTTCTCCATTTCTCGGGTAAGGGGTACAGGGAGTAGT
>NC_090747.1:14347622-14355122 GCF_036898095.1 Palaemon carinicauda
ATTTTTGGGTGAGATGGCCATGTCGTCCTGATGGAAGTTCCTATAGGGTAGCTTCCTAGGGTATATTACAACTACGGCGATATTCCCAGAGAATTTACCTTAAGGTACCAGAATTCTAACTCCTGGAGCGAGTATCCCTCGTGAAAGGGATATCGCGACATATCAGAGGACGTATTCTTGACACGCCACATGGCAATCTACATCCTGGACAGAGATTTCGTCTCGTAGGAGGTGATTGGCGAGATACGAATTCGGGAAAGAAAAAAGGGGAGCCGCTCCCAAGGCTTCCCTATCCTCCGATTCGTATGCGTGCCTGGCGCCAATCCTGGCGCCATCTGTATTCCTTGTAGTGTACACGAGGTGCTACAGATACTGTATGTAGGGAGGGGTCCTACAGCCCTTTCTTAGAAAGGCAAGGGCGGGTCCATCAGGACGACATGGCCATCTCACCCAAAAATAGATTTTTCGCTTCGCTCAAAATCCGTTTTTGGGCTCAGCCATGTCGTCCTGATGGAAGTGTACCAGAGCATTACTGTATCTGTGGATTCTCAGAACGTGCCGTACTCCCCGGAGGTAATTTTTTCCCCGTCGACTAGACCTAGAGACCTAAGATGTTACCGTTATACATCTTTTCAACTAACTATAAACTATGTTAGAGCTTCCTGCCCCCTACAGGGAAGAGTCCTACTAGACTCTGGAAAAGTCTCGAAGAGTACATATACCTATGTATGAATACCAGGCAAGCTAATATAGTGGTCTCGCCCTATATTAAGTAAAGCATAGTTTGTATAGATCCACTGCGTCAATATATATTGACCAGTAATCCGCACAATACTTGTATTGGACAAAGGTTTATATCCACATAGGAAGAAACTAATAAAACCGCCCTCGTCCCTTTATGGGACGGAGTCCTCCCATTAGGGGACTTCATAAACCAATGCAACATAGCTTGCATAACAGAACAATTCTACCAGAATTATCCCAGACAAGATACATAGAATTAAATGCTCAATTATACCAATAAATTGACACAGGTGAAAGAGACGCAAGGTTCTCAAGAACAAGTTTATTGACAGACAATAAATAGACAGGTTAACAACAAATATATATATATATATATATATATATATATATATATATATATATATATATATATATATATATATATATATATATACTATATATATATATATATATATATATATATATATATATATATATATATAAAAGAGGATAACCCAAAACTTTAAGCATAAGTATGATAGTAAACAGAACTTGTTTATCTGAAAGAAAAACCATTAAACGCCACTTTATTAAGATACGAGGTATCAAGTCATAAAAGTCTGTATTACAAATCAATCACATTAGCGTTAGAAACGCTCGGCACACATGTCTGTACTTATGCTAGGTTCACCTTTGAAAAAAGGAACAGTCTATGTAGGCACTTGGTGCCCTCATTTAGTTTGTAGTACAGTATGTACCTACACACTCACCCTGGACTTAATCGTCCCAATTAAGACCACTGTTCCTCGCAGAGTTAAACAGTAGGGTTAACTACACGACCCACTGCTACCACAGATCTCTTTAGTTCCTCTACTTGCTTCGCATAGTGGCGAAAGAACACTCTGAAAGACTTCCAGCCCGTGTATGAACGGAGATGTTCAAAATCCATACAATTAAAGAAATTTAGGGATGAGGCAACTTTCCTCGGATCGTGACCTGCGGGTGTACTGTCAGGATCCGCTCTGCGAATAAAATATGTGATTTTCGCTCTGAGTTGATTCAGAGATAAATTTGAGCCTGATGTTCCTCCCCTGAATAGTTGACCACCCTTGAAGTCTGAAGTTCTACGAAGATAGACCTTTAGGCATTCTACTGGACATAGAGATGCATCTTCTTTCAGAGGGCAGATTCTCCAGGGACCCCACCTGTTGGTGGGTAACTCATTCTTGGCGAGAAACGTAGGATCCGGAAACAGGTTCAGATCCCCCCCATCCAGGAACTGAACACGACCTGCCTCTCTTCGAGAGGGCTACGATCTCACTAACCCTGGCCCCGGACGCGAGTGCAAATAGGAAAATAACTTTTTGCGTCAAATCCTTTAACGCACATTCTTCATTGCTCAACAGGGAGGCGAAATGAAGAACTTTGTCTAAAGACCATGAGATGGGCTTTGGAGGTGCTGAAGGTCTGAGCCTGCCGCAGGCTTTCGGAACTTTATTAAAGATCTCGTTACCTAGGTCGATCTGGAAGGCAAATAAAATGGGTCTCATCAAAGCAGATTTACACACTGAAATCGTGTTAGCTGCCAACCCTTGGCCATGGAGGTGGATGAAGAAAGATAAGCAGAAGTCTGTTGAGATCTCCTGCGGATTCTTTGCCTTTACAAAGGCCACCCATTTTCTCCAAGATGACTCATATTGCCTTCTAGTCGATTTGCACTTATATTCCTCTAGGAAGTCTATGCTGGCTTTCGAAATCCCGAAACGCTTTCTCACCGCAAGGGCGAGAAAATCATGAGCTGCAGGGTCCGGGTTTTCTGTAATGAAGCGCAGACAGTCGACTTCTGGACTCGCTGGGTCAGAACTGGATGTGGTAGCGGCACAAACTTCATCTGTAGTTCCAACGCCAAGGGGAACCACATACTGTTCGGCCACTTGTGGGCCACTATTGCCGCTACCCCCTTGAAGGATCTCAGTTTGTTGAGGACCCTCAACAGAAGGTTGTGAGGAGGGAACAGATAAATCCTGGACCATCTGTTCCAGTTGAGGGACATTGCGTCACTGCTTCCGCTAAGGGGTCCTCGTACGGGGACACGTACAGGGGCAACTTCTTGTTTGTCTTTCGTCGCAAAGAGGTCTATCTGCAGTTCTGGGACTTGATTCAGAATGAAGGAGAATGATCCTGCGTCTAAGGACCATTCCGACTCTATCGGTGTGAACCTGGATAGAGCGTCCGCTGTCATATTGCGGACTCCTTGAAGGTGAACTGCCGACAGGTACCACTTCTTCTTTTCCGCCAATCGGAAAATGGCTAACATCACCTGGTTGAGAGGTGGTGACATCGACCCTTGTCGATTCAAGCATCTCACAACCACCTCGCTGTCCATCACCAATCTTATGTGGATCGAGTGATGCGGGGAGACTTTCTTTAAGGTAAGGAGCACTGCCATAGCTTCTAGAAAGTTTATATGAAAGGTCCTGAATAGCTTGGACCAAGTCCCCTGGACTTTTTTCCGATGAGAGTGACCTCCCCATCCCTCCTTTGAGGCGTCTGAGTGAATCGTCATCGACGGGGGAGGTGGCTGAAGAAGAACCGACTTCTTTAGATGTCTGGCTTGGGACCAAGGCCTGAGAAGAGTACGTAGCCGAGGCGGCACTGGTCTTCTCAGATCTCTTCGTGCGTTTGATGCATACCTTCTCCAAACTCCGGTTGCATCCTTTAGCTGTGCTCTTAGCACTGGGTCTGTCACTGAAGCAAACTGGAGAGAGCCTAGTACCCTCTCCTGTTCGCGTCTTGATATCCTTTTGGAATCTAGAAGTCTCTTGACAGAGCCCGCTATCTCCTTCCTTTTCTTCGTCGGGATGGAGAAACTGTGTGACAAAAGGTCCCAGTGGATTCCCAGCCACTGGAACTTTTGGGATGGAGAAAGTCGAGACTTTTTTCTGTTGATCTTGAAGCCTAGGTACTCTAGGAACTGGATCACCTGACTGGAAGCTTACAAGCATTCGGTCTCGGATGCTGCCCACACCAGCCAGTCGTCCAGGTAGGCTACTACCTGAATTCCCTTTAGGCGTAATTGTTTGAGAGCTGAGCTCGCAAGCTTCGTGAAAATCCTTGGGGCTATGTTTAGCCCGAATGGCATGGCTCTGAAGGCGTATAGTCTCCGTTGTAGCCTAAACCCTAGGTAGGGGGAGAGTCGACGGCTGATTGGAATGTGCCAATAGGCATCTGACAAGTCTATAGAGACTGAGTATGCCCTCTTGGGCAGTAAGGTCCTTATGTGTTGCAGTGTTAGCATCTTGAATTTTCAATTCACTATGAACTTGTTGAGTGGCGACAAGTCCAGAATGACTCTGAGCTTTTCCGAGTCTTTCTTGGGAACACAAAACAGCCTTCCTTGGAATTTGATGGACTTCACCTTTCGGATCACCTTTTTCTCCAACAGTTCTTGAACGTACTCCTCCAGAACGGGGGTGGAGTGTTGGAAAAACCGAAGGCACGGGGGTGGAGTGCTGTACCAGCTCCAGCCCAGTCCATTCTTGAGTAGGCTTTGGGCCCAGGGATCGAAGGTCCAGCGATCCCAAAATTTCATCAGTCTCCCTCCTACCGGTATCATTTCACTTGGACTGCCGTCCTGAGGTCTTGCCTCCCTGACCACGACCACCTCTAAATCCCCTTCCCCTTGAGGGGCGCCTAGACGAGCCTCTGGCTGCTCCTCTAGGTTTTGCACGAAAGGAAGAATACTGTCCTTCGAACGTTGGGGTGAATGCGGTGGACTGACCTGGCACAGCCTGGGGTACCCACTGAAAAGTGGTCGGGGTTTGTGCCACCATCTGGGGCACTGGAGGCAATGGCAATTGCAGTTGCTGTTGCTGTCTAAAAGGCTTGGCTGGGCGAGACGGTAGCCTAGTCCTCATATTCTTCCTCTTTGGTTGAGGACCCTCATCCGGGGAAGACTTTCTTTTGATAGCCAGGCCCCACTTCTGGAGAAGGTTTCTATTCTCCACGGCGGCCTTATCAACAACTTCTTTGACCACATCGGTAGGGAAAAGGTCTTTTCCCCAAATGTTGGAGGAGATTAACTTCCTTGGCTCGTGTCTCACCGTAGCCCCAGTGAACACGAACTCCCTGCAAGCTCTCCTTGCCTTGACGAAGCTATAAAGGTCCTTCGTCACTGTGGCTAGGTGAGACTTAGCCACCACCATGAACATTTCATGGACCTTGGGGTCACTTGCCATCGTCTCAAGAGTAGTCTGATGAGACATTGAGGCAGCCAGTCTTTCTTTTGTCTCGAACTCTCTTCGTAAAAGAGAGTCGGACAGCTTGGGGAGGTCCTCGCCGAATTGCCGTCCGGCAATATCAGCCTCCAACTTTCCCACTGAGAACGTCAGATGGACATCCTTCCAGTCTTTGTGGTCCATAGGCAGGGCCAGCGACAAGGGTTTTACACTCCTCCAGGGAGGGGCAAGGCTTGCCGGCCTCGACTGCCTTTAGGACAGCCGCTAACCCTTTCTGTAAAAAGGGGAAAGCTCTAGCAGGAGAGGACACAAAAGAAGGGAGCTTCTTGCTCAATGCAGCTACCTTCGAGTTAGAGAAGCCCCTCTCTTTCATCGAGGATGAAAGTAGGGCTTGAGCCTTAGCGTGGTCCATAATTATGACCTCCTTCGGCTCTGTCTCCTCCCTTGAAGCTGGTTCTTTTCTCAGCCGGACATAGCAGTCCGGATATGATGCCTTGCTGGGCCAAAATTCCACCTCCTCTAGGGGAACTGAACCCAGCTTATCCGAGATGACGATCTTTCCAGTCGTCATCGGCATGTGCTCAGCATACCTCCATGGGTTAGCATCTGAGCATAAGGGAAGGTCTTTCACATTGAGCCTTTTCCGGGGCCCATGTGATTCTGCCAGGGACTGCATACGCAGTTCCATAGCAGCCGCCTTCTCCTGATTCTCCTTCTGCATTTGTTGGATCATTCCAACAATCGAAGAGAGGGCCTGTCCCAGTTCTACTGGGAGACCGGCCGATGTTGAGGGAATAGGCTCCGGAATCTGAACCGGAGTAGCCGACACCTCGTCGACCTCATCCTCTACGACATCCGGGGTTTGAACTTCATCCTGACCTTCTGCCAGGAGGTCTTGTTCCAAACGCTCGTCCAGGTCAGACATCCTGTCATCTAACTGGATGTCTTGCATCGCGACTGCGACTTCCACGTCCACCTGGACTTGATCTTGGGGGATCTCCTCTTGAAGCTGGGGAATCACTGCATCAGCTGATGCCTTGGGAAAAAGATACGCCCTCATCTTCTCACTTGGAAGATAAGGGCCAGAGGTGTTCTTTTGGAAGCCCCTTACCCAGGTACGAAGCTTCTCCCTTGCTATATCCCTTGATTCCGCCGTTCTAGGGGAATCAAAAGCCTCAGTAATCAGGTTAGTGCATACAGTACATACCTGAGGGTCCCAATACTGGAGATCATCCTTGGAGACAGCGCATGCTGCGTGTCTCCTACAACACTCATGTCCGCAGAGGTTCTTGCTGCGGACGTTGCAGAAAACATTTCCGCACTTCGGAGGGTCCTCCTGTAAAGAGAAGAAATTTCCATGAGTATCAAGTGAACTATGTATCACTGGATATGCATAGTATAGCATAACAATTCATAAAGGAAAGACACACACTTGTGTTTCCCTCACAACCCATTGTTGCAGCCTTCCAGATGATAAAATCAAAATGGTTTATCTCTTCTAGAGTAACCAATGCAAGGTTTCCAGAGGAAACAGGTGGAGCTCACACCTAAGCAATGATTTTAAAATCCTGGATAATAGACAGGAAAGAACTCACTTTCCTATCTGTAGGGCAACAGCAAAGGGATGTGCGAGAAAACACAATAGTGTTAGAAGACACAGTGCTGTACCAAAACCCTTACCATAGTTTTCTTCTTACTGTATATGTTATACTGAAGAATATTAGTACTGTATAGGGGGATGCGTGCCGGCCTGCCTTTGCCGGCCGGCACACACCATAACTAGCTTTAAAGTATACTACTTAACAGCTATAAGGCGGCAGCACTCTGGTTCAAATGCATGTGCCGGTCGGCAGCAACTGCCGGCCGGTAACAGCCAATGTTGTCCGGCAATGGCTGCCGGCCAGCAACTACACAAGGTAGTACCCAGCTGCCGGCCACACTCTTGATGACCGGCAGACAAGGGCTGACATAAGCCGGCCGGCAAAGGTACAAGACCGATGCCAGCCGGCAGCAAAAGAACCAGAGGACTACACCTGCCCGGCTGCCGGCCTCATAGGCCGGCAGCCGGGTCAGGTACAGCACTAGAAGAAAAATAGAATGGATGCCGGGATAAGAGTGTACACAACCTCCAAGCCCGGCAACCGAAAGAGTGCATATAAGGAAGGGGAGAAACTAATTCAGGTTTCCTGACCAATGCCGTCTGGCTCTACAGGCAGGCATGGATGAGGGACCAAGAGAGGTCCGGGCAGCACTCGAAAACATAAGACCCTTGCCGGCCAGCAGCTCTGCCGGCCGGCAAGGGGCTGAGTCAATTCCACATCCTAACCTATACTAGGTCCAGATGTAGAACGACGTACAGTACAGTAATGGCTCGGCCATTACGGAGAAAGAGGGGGAAGGGACAAGAGGGTCCTGCCAACCTTGCTTTAGTGACAGATCACCAGCAGCCAAGAAACTTATCTTAGCCTAAGGGAGATCTAAGGGGGAAGGCCAGCAATACTTGCCAGCTCCCAGAGCACCAAAGCAAGGAAGGCGTTGC
>NC_090747.1:14362622-14367622 GCF_036898095.1 Palaemon carinicauda
TTCTGGCCTTAATGAAGCCATATAGGTGTTTTGTAACAGTAGCCAGATGTGTTTTGGCCACAACCATGAACATATCCGGGTTCTGGGGATCGCTTGCCATTGTCTCCAATGTAGTCTGATGGGACATAGAGGCGGCAAGCCTTTCTTTAGAGTCTTGCTCCCTGCGTAAGAGAAACTCTGACAACTTGGGGAGGTCCTCACCGAACTGGCATCCGGCAATATCTGCCTCCAGCTTCCCGACTGAGAAGGTAAGATGTACGTCCTTCCAGTCATTCTAGTCCATAGGCAAAGCAAGGGATAAAGGTTTACACTCCTAGAGTGTAGGGCAAGGTTTCCCTGCTTCTATAGCCTTTAATGCTGCCTCGTAATCTTTTTCGATGAAGGGGAAGGCCCGGGTAGATGAGTCTACAAAGGACGGATGTTTTTTGTTCAGAGCCGGCACCTTCAAGTTAGGGAAACCCCTCTTCTTCAAGGTACTAGCCAACAAAGCCTGTGCTTTGGAGTGGTCAAAAACTATGACCTCTTTTGGCTCTGTTTCCTCCTTTGAAGCTGGCTCCGCCTTCAGACGGACGAAGCAGTCTGGATAAGACTCAAAGCTGGGCCAGACTTCCACATCCTCAGTGGGGACTGGGCATGTACTCTGTATGCCTCCACGGGTTCTTATCAGAACATGAAGGAAGTTCCTACACGTTAAGTCTATTATGAGACCCACGGGACGCTGCAAGTTGGCATATTTCCAACATCAGCACAGCTCCCTTTTCAGCATTCTGCTTCTGCATCTGTTGCATCATAGTCATAATGGAAGACAGAGTCTTCCCTATGTCATCAGATGGAAGAACAGAAGATATCGAAGGAACTGGTTCTGGGGCAGGAACCAATGAAACCGACACTGTTTCGACTTCTTCCTCGGTATCAGGAGCCACAGTCGACGATGCAAGTTGGCGTATTTCCAACCTCAGCGCAGCTTCCTTTTCAGCATTCTGCATCTGCATCTGCTGCATCATAGTCATAATGGAAGACAGAGTCTTCCCTATGTCATCAGATGGAAGAGCAGATGTCAAGGGAACTGGTTCTGGGGCAGGAACCGATGAAACCGACACTGTTTTGACTCCTGCCTCCTCAGTATCAGGAGCCATAGTCGACTCCTCTTCTTGACCTCAAGCAAGAAGGTCCTTTTCAGTGTCCTCTGACACTTCCGACATCCTGTTGTCAAGTTGGATGTCCTTCATCGCGTCCGAGACATCTGCCTCTACAGATATCTGAACACAAGGGATCTCTGAGTGAGGTTGTGGTATCACAGCATCTTTAGATGCGCTAGGGAAAATATAGGCCCATCCTTTCGTTTGGAAGGTAAGGCCCCGCGGTGTTCTTTTTATAACCACGGACCCATATACGCAGCTTCTCCCTTGCAGCATCCCTTGACTCCGCTGACTGGAGGTCATCAAAAACCTCAGTAACCAAGGTTTTACAGATGTTACATACTTGGGGGTCACAATATTTCAGAGTTCCCTTGGTGTTGGAACAGCGTGAGTGCATCCTGCACACCTCATGACCGTAGAAGTTCTTACTTCGCATGTTGAAGAAGACGATCTTACACTTGGGTTGGTCCTACTGTAAATAGAGGAAAGTAAAACGAGTATACGGTGGTTCATCTCACTGGATAAAGTATACAAAAATTATAATTAATATTTATTCTTATTAGCATATAGCTTAGGATAGATAAGCTAGAAATTAAATAGGAAAGACACATACATGTGTTTCCTGCCCAGCCAATTGCTGTGACCTCCCTCAAAATTAAAACCATGGATCATTCTATTTTAGAAAAACCCAACGAAAGATTTCTACCCTGTGAGGATAGGTAAGTGTAACTTAATTCTAGCTTCCAGATGGTTTAATATTGGGAAATGTTATCAGTGATCACTTATTAGTGTATAGAAAGAACTTACTTTCTTTATATTATATGGTGTCAACAATAGGCTGCGCATGACAACACAGAGTATGTAGGAAAATTTAAGCTATTGTATGATATATACTGTAGTTTTCTGTTTGCAGTATGATCTCTATTGCAAATATACTGGCTCCTGTATAGTCATATACTGTAGTTCCAGCCGGCATATGCCGGCAAGGCTAACACCAGGGTACAATTTAGTCGATGTATTGTCCACTATGGTGATGGCCGGCAATTAGCCGGTCGCCGAAAGACCGTCGGATCGCCGGCTGTCGGCACACTAAGCCAGCTGGCGAATTAGATATATATATGGCGGTCAGTAGCCTCTCCGGCTGTCAGCAGCTTGCCGGCTGTCGGCAGATCGGCGGCTGTCGGAAGAACGCCGGCTGTCGGCAGATCGCCGGCTGTCGGCAGATCGCCGGCTGTCGGCAGATCGCCGGCTGTCGGCGTTCTAGACAGCACATTGCTAGCTAGAGTCGCCGGTAGATTAGAACCCAGTGGTACTAGCCAATAGAGAGAGAGAAAGCATGGAGTGAAGGATAGCGTAAGAGCTCTGCCTTACTGCCTTCTTCCAGAATGACTGTTCAAATGGAAGGGGAGAATGTATTATTCAGGCTTCCACCCATCCACAACTATAGCCGGTCACTGCCGGCCACAGGTTATGAGTGGCAGTTCAAGAGAGGACTGAAGAACACTCTACAGTGAAAGGGATCTTCTGCCGGCAGCCGGCCCAGCCAGCCAAACTCTCCCGGAGCACTATGTCTGTAAGGGAGAGCTGTGTGACTATGTCACTACAGACAGAAGCCCGAGCCAGCCCCACAACCTGCCGGCAACCGGCTCAATTGTAGGACGATGGCCAAGAGTTTATGAAGGCTAAGCCATCACTAAAGGACAGAGTGGGGAGGGGTGAGGGTCGTATGGGGTGTGGAAGGAGCCGGCAGTGTTGCCGGTCCTAACTCACCTAAAGAAACTCTGTTCCAGTATTGAGGCCATCCCAAGTGGCAGGAGAATTCTATTCTCCAGCCCATGGTAGGCTAATACAGTAAAAGACGCCGGCAGCACCATCGCCGCCACCCTTAAACAAAAGAGGAACAGAGTTCTAGTGCTGGTGTGGCCTAGGCGGCAGAAGAATGCTATTCTTCAGCCTAGGGGCTGCCAGCACAGGACTAGTCAGCTAGACCACCGGGAAAAGGTATCAATATCATATAAAGCCTTCAGGTGTTGTCTAGGAAGGTCTAGCCTCCTATGCCTGCAGTTTAGTCCAGCAGGGGAATGTTATTCATCCTGCCAGCCAGCTGCCGGCACCAGACTAAATACTCTGAGGATCTGACCAAAACCCAAAAACCTGCCTTTGCGGTTACAGGGAATAGACAGAAAACCCTAGCCTAGTCCTGACAAAATCACAATTCAGGGCACGACTGACTAGGGTTTTAGCCTAGGCTAACTCAGAGGGAACGAGGGACTGCCCTTAATCTCCTTAGGAGACAAGCATCTACTTATAATAATTCTAGGAGATATCTATCTCCGCCTGAATCAATAAAAACGATACATGAGGGCAATCGGGGAACATGTATGAAAGTATACTAAATCCACTAGGCTAATAGCCTAGTGGCAGTGAGAATCGATTTTCTAAATCACCAAAACTCTCTCGTATACTATCTTGGAAGATGAAGATATTATCCAATAAATATATCTTACATGTATAAAATTTGCCTAAAGTTTCATGAAAATTATAGCACTAGGAAAGTCTATTATATCATGTATGATAGTACTATCAACTAAACGCCTAGGCTAGGAACCCTAGCGTAAACAAGGTTCGGTTACCTAAATTGTCGAAAGTAAAATGAATACTAATCAGCATAATATAAAGAATTCGTAGCAATGAAGGCTAAATAGCTAAAATTATTAAAGTTATTAATACCGGGAAGGTCGTTCTGGCTAACTAAATGACTCATGCGTTACGAACGACAGCGCCCATGACGCCTCCGGTTAGGCAACAGCTCTTGCTTATGTTAATTTAATGTTGATTATATTTTAAAAAGGTAAGAGCTTACATTTATACAATGTAAATATCAATACTCAACTTTCCAGAGGCAGAAGAGGTTGGAGAAAGCATGATAATATCCAAATAAATTCAAAATAGCAAGAGAGCACAGGAAAATCACCGAGCAATAGCGCTACGAGATAAGGAATAAAGATGGCGGCGATGATGACGTCATCTAGATATTCAAAACAGTAAGGATTGGTACCTTAATAACAGTTCCCCTTCGTTTTCTTGCCACTTTCCCCCTTGAAGCGTAAACGCTATTCGGGGTGAAGGTAGCTTTGTGGCGTGTCAAGAATACGCCCTCTGATATTATGTGATATCCCTAAAAGGAAAAGTTAGGAATATTCGCGCCATGAGTTAGAATTCTGGATACCTTAAGGTAAAATTCTCTGGGAATATCAGTGTAGTCAAATATACCCTAGGAAGCTACTTGAAGGAACTTCCATCAGGACGACATGGCCTGAGCCCAAATATATATATATATATATATATATATATATATATATATATATATATATATATATATATATATATATATATATATATATATATATATATATATATATATATATATATATATATATACCATGAATATATTGAATTATAAACGTGGTAATATTTCTTAGCTGGTAATCATAAAGAAAATATATTAGTAGATTTTTTGAAGAATTGACAAATCTATCAAACTTTCATATGTCAACTGTTTCATTTGGCTTGGCGTTTTTGCTTTTGTTTTCTCTGCAACTGAAAAACTATTACAGAACTCAATTAAGAGGCTTGCCTTCATCGCCGTAAATAAAACCAGATTGTAATCTCATTTCGTTGATATTTACGTAAAAGTTCAGTTTTTACGTTAGAAGATTGAATACTAATGAGGAGTGAAGTGCTTGTTCGTTAGAGGAGGGAATTCTAAATGAGAAAAGTCAAGAGCTGATATGATTCTCCTGTTCCAATATTTAGTTTTTTTTTCGGAACATTAGTTTGAAATGTTCTATATTTGTGTAT
>NC_090747.1:14372622-14395122 GCF_036898095.1 Palaemon carinicauda
TCTTTAATTATAGGGGTCACAGAGTCATGAAGTACTTTATAGCTATTGTAATAACTGTGTCCTTTTTATACAGTATGAAAAATGCATAGTTTAGTAGTAAAAACACATTATAATGACCCTAGTTCATTTACTAATATTGTAATAAATACACCACCTTCATCTTTCTAAAAAAACGTGCTCCAAAATTTTGTCTAAGTTCTATCTACAAAACGCAATGTACGTTTAAGAATAATTATTGCAAAAGAATTAATGTCAGCGTTTTCTCGTCATAAGTATGAATAGTCTTCTAGTTTGAACACTGAAGTACGTGAAAAGATTCCACATGAAAGATTACTCAAAGCTTCACTTTTTAATTGTTCCCTTTGCAGAACGAAAAAAAATATGCAGGTGTATTTACCTCTTTTGTAAAATCGATCCATATAGTTTTTTGGGAACTTGCTATCCTAGTTTTAGTGAGGTCACTAGTGTAATTTCGTTGGAATTTTTTGGGGATTTTGTAAACTATACATTTTTGGAATGCTTATAAGTCAAGGAATCTCATAAACAATGTTGCCAAAATTAATTAGGTCACCTTTGCGGCCATCTTGGATGTTGAAAATGGCCGACTTCTGAAATGCAATTTCAATTGAGAGACTTCAGCACAGCTAAGTTTGGCTATTTTTTTCTTTAATTTGCTTTTTCATAATATCAATGTAGTCTTTAGATATGATTTAAAACATGATGTAGCAGAAATTACCATTTTTAGGCATTTTATTATGGAACATTATGGTAATAAATGTGTTACAAAACCGAAAACTACTTGTTCCATGTTGGCATTTTTTTGATAACCTACATACAATGTGAAACTAGAAACACATCAGCACCATACATTCTAAAGTGTTAAATATTATTTACATACAATTTGTGACACTAAGTGATAGTATTACAGTAGTCTAATCAGAGGTAAGCACCAGGTGTTTCCACGCAACAATTGCAATTTCAAGTAGCAGCACAAGTATGCAAGGTAATACATTTAAGCATTGAGTGATCATAGAAAGAATTAAAGAAACAGCAGCTAAAACTGCCACAATTAATCTGTATTATTGTCTTTAGGCAATATATATCATGGTCTCTCAATCATCGTCTGTATCATCATCATCGTCACTCTCCGAGTCAATGAGATTAGATGAAACATCCTTTGAATCTTGGTCATTTTGGCAGTCACTTGTGCACTGACATATTTCAGTGCAAGGAAGGTTCACTGCAGCACAAGAGCACCTTTTAGTTGAGCAGTTTGTCTTGCAAAGACATCTTACCATTTCCAGAATGGCTTCTGGAGCTGGCAGAAGTTCTGTTGTAAGCGGTTGCAGTTGTCCATCCTTGGTTCTGCAATATCCGTTACCCAAAGGCTCTGGTAAGCTGTGTTGGGCAACAGAAGCTTGACCCCACACTCTGGCTTGTATCTTTGCTCGCAGTATATGTTGTTTAAGTGCACCAATGGTAGGTGGCAGCTTTTCACTGTCTGCCATATTCTTGCAGAAAAGGTACCACCGGAGATCTGGGATGTTCGTGATGTCCGACTTCTTCGGCTTGTAAGTATGACAGAGAAATTTCTCCAGGATAGAAATCTGTTCTTCTGTGACTTCATCTGGTTCAGAGAGCTGTTGCAGAGCTTTCCAGATCTCCTCTGGTGCCTGAAGGAAAATGGTGAGCCATGTCACTTTACCGATTCCAGAAAACTGGCTGGTGTTGTCAGTACCAGTAAATGCATAGAACGCTGGAAGACCTTTAGCACAGGATGCATCCAAAAATGTCCACATAGAACCTATCTGCAGTACTCCAGATTTCATGGTAATTGATGTGCTGTTCAGGAGAATATCATAATGTCCTATCAGAAGGACAAGCACATCTGTGTCAGGTGAAAAAACCATGAGTTCCGTGTTGGGTGAACTGCGGCGTGACGCAAGGACTGCTTGATGGATGACCAGTGTGTCTGCTTCTTCATGATTGTTGTCTTCACACTCCATCCTTATGATGGCTTTGGTCCTTCCTATAAAGAAATACAAACACAACGCACTGTAAGTGTTTTGTTGAAAATAGTTAAATATATTAGATATTGTATGCTAAAAATAACAAGCTTTATTGTAAGTTCATTTACCTACTGCGGACACAATGACCACCTTCGGGGAGCTCGCAGCATATTCGATGATCTTGTCAGCTAGGTACTCCGTAAGGTGTTTCTTCGTCTTGTAGTGTAAAAGGAACTTGCTCATTGTAATGTTCTTGATATTTGTTTCATCTTTAATCTGGTACTCAACTGGAAGCTGACCCAGGTTTCTTCTTTCTCTGGTTCGTTGTTTCAGAGACTCAGGGTTGTAGGTGTCAAATACTACGATTATTTCATCGTAGTCACATGCAAGACCCATCACTCTGTCGTAGTACCACCTGCTAAGATCTCCTACGGTCTCCATAGTTGGTGGTTTCTTCGTAAGGTTATGGAGAATCACCATGCCATCCCCAAGAGCGATCCTATGATGATGCTTCTGGCTGGTGCCTGACTCTTGTTCTGCACCTGCTGCTTCTAGGTTCTCTGTTTCGGCATTTTCCTCAACAAGCTTCTCAAGTCAGTGTATTAGCTTTGATTTGTCAGTGCATGGAAGAATTTCTCCATCGCTGGCAAAAAGTCCTCTTAGCACCTGAGTGAACTCATAGGTACCGATTGCTTTCTTTTGATCAATGTCTCGTGATCTTGACAGGACAAGCAGGCGTCTGTACAGGTCTTTGGTTTCTTTGAGCTCTATACTTGTGTTTTGAAGTTTGATGATTGACTTTTTGTTATTTGAGGTGAAGGTCTTTAACTTCTCTTTCTTCACAGTGGCCCACAGACGGACATCACCATTTATTCTATCTGCAACGAAGTCCTCGTACAGCTTCTGCCCAATTGAGTCTGCATGTAGGATGTCGTGAACATGTTCCTGTGGTATGCATCCACCAGTAATTATGTTGTATAGTTGATCGCCTTCACCTCTGACTGGGTTCCCATGACTCAGTATTGTAGCCTTGATGCTATCAACAGCGGTGTGGTCCCTTTGTATGCTGCTTTGTGTAACCCCAGGATGTTCAGTTCTGGTGGTGTCCGTTGTGTTGAACTGGTCTTTGAACTTAATTGAGAGGCAAGACAGTTCTGCAGCAGCCATGAAGAATCTCTGCCTTGCATTAGCATTGTTTGAGATTCCAGTCAACCCAGAGTGAACCTTCATTTGTCTGTTGATGTGTTCACAGGCATGGTCAGCACCTACAGATACAAATGGAATTGCACTCCTGGTGACAGAAACATTGCCACTGGCAAGTTCCGACCAGGTGTTGGGGTGGTTTGTCTTGAGATCTTTCATGTCCGCAATATAGCGTAGCCAAAGTCTCTTGTACTTGATGCGGTCGAAGGCAAAGAATAACTGGCTCAGTGACTCTGCAGCTTCCAGGTGCAACTCCTAATCAGCATTTCGAGAAGCCACAATGAAGTGAAGGATAGCCTCTACTCTGCAGAGGTAGTTGGTGATGAAGGCGAACATGATATTTTTGCACTTGGTTTTCTTCCTTGTCTCGAATGCTTGTTCAAAGGATTCTTTAGCCATGATATCCTGCAGTGAACTATTTGCTTGTTTGACAGATTCTTCTATGACTGACTTGTCCTTGTGGCAACATGCTGATGTGACCTGTTTTTGGTCATATTTCATCATAATCAGTACAGCGTAGTATACAAAAGAATCACAAAACCTTCAGCAAGGCTTTATTCCACTGAGAACATAGCACTCAGAACAAAACTACACAAAACAATACACAACAAAACAACACGCCACAATCGCCGAACATAGTTTATATACGTAATAAAACCAATTTGATTACAAACACAAATGCTGAATTTATTCAAGCATACTTCATAGATTACAGATATAAATTTACGCATAAAATTTTACCACATACAGTTAAAACAAAATTAATAAGTAAATAAGAGAAAAATAAGATTTTGTGGTCGCCATATTAGAAATCCAAAATTGCCGCCAAAATGACCTCGAAAATTCTGGCAATATTGGTTTTTGCATTCTTCGTAATGTTAGCTTTCTAAAAATGTATAGTTTATAAAATCCCCCCAAAAATCCAACGAACTTATATCTCAGAACATATCGGACCTCACTATTTGGTAATGTTACGTCAAATATCATCAGTATGAGGTAGAATAAAAGTCGGATAACTGTCAGCAGAGTAAATGGAAAAGACGTACGAAGTTTCCAACTTTACCCAAGTAATAACATGTTATTAAAATATTGCCATGGAATTTTCTTTCAAGTGCTGTCCAAGATATTTTGAGCAATTGCGCACTATTCGTGATTTAATCTAGAACAACTGTACTGCTTGTGTTTACTTTATTGCTATAGTTATTCGTTGAAATTTACACTTATTTAATGAATATATGTTTTATATTTAATCGGTATTCACTCCTAACATTAATATCGACTCTTCAGATAATAATTTATGCATTTCGTTTTGACGAACACTTAAGGAAATGAAAAAAAAAAATAATGCTAAATTGAATGGAACTGGCATGAAATTAGTTGAGCCAACAACTATTATTATGAATTGAAATGAAAATTCTTATAATAAAAATAAACAAAAGGTAAAAAAAATTAACTACTTTATTAACCAATGAAATCCATTGACTTATAAAGGTTAAGACCTGTTGTGAGGGGCCGAGAGAAGGTTGTGACTCAAAGGTAGGATGAAAGCAACTGAGTAACTTTATTGTTCTGTTGTTGTTCTGTTGAAGATTGCCTGGCCCTTTTGGCCAGACACGTGCTTTTGCAATCTTGCAGCCCGGAGGTGTTTAGGTAGGATATATTGGGATAGGTAGTTGGGTAGGGGATATTCTGCAACATTTATTTTAGGATATTGGGTGGTGATGGGATGTTTGAGAAAGGAGTGATTGACTGTGGGATATCTTCCTATGAGCTCACTGGCTCCAGTCTGAGTTAGAGAGAAAGAGTTATAGTAGCAAGTCCCGATAAGTAAGAGAGCTCGGGAAGGAGTTGAAAATTTGTAGTCAGAGAAGTTGATATAAGGTGAAGTAAAAAATCTTCATAGTGGTTTAAGCTTAAGTTATGGGATAGAGGGATAGTGTGAGATTTCAGCTGAGTGGGAGAGAGCTGAAAAGGAGGAGTTATAGCGGTTCTAGTGGTAGAGATAGGGTGGAATACAAAATTCCTGTACCTGTAAATAATAAAAAAAGGAAAGAGAAAAAAAAATCGTAAAAATAAAGATTATTTTTGAGACAAACAAAGGGAGATTGAAGGTGAAGAAGGCAACACAGGCCGCTGTGCGACATCGGGTTGCCATATGAGGAGAGAATGATGTGTTGATGGTCAAAAAAGACCCCCGCGATCCCCACCCCACCCCCAGACCGACAACACAGGCCGCTGTGCGACATCGGGCGGCCAGCCGAGAGGAGGGGAAGATGTGCTGGAAGTCAAAAAGACCGCCAACGACCCCGGCCACACAGACCGGCAACACAGAACGCTTGTGCGACAACGGGCCGCCAGCTGAGAGGAGAGAAAGATATGGCCGCAGCCGCCAGCAATCCCCCAGCTCCTAGCACAGAAATTGCAGAGAGGATAAGGTTTCTCTTTTAATTGCCGCTTGGATTTTACGTTGACTTTGTTGCAACGTTATCTCGGTGGAGGGTAACTCCGCAGAAAGGCTGAGAGGGTATTGTGATTGTCAATGATATGCTTGACAATTTCTGTTGCAGTGGCAGGAGTATTGGGATTAAGATCCTGCCGAAGCATCCTTGTTTCCTGACATTGCTGTAGATAGTGCTGTAAAGGTTCTTCTGTGTCCTGATTACAGTACTTGCATGGTCTGATTGGTCTATGCTGTGCTGCAGGGTCTTGGCCATTATCTAAGATGATTTGCCAGTTGCATAGATATCCCAGTCGCAGTCTGCAAATGATTACTGCGTCCTGGCGAGGTGTTTGTCTTGCAATTGGGTGTGATAGTATGTTTGTGGCTTCAATGTACCACTTTGCAGATCTTGAGCCATCAAGGAAGGCTCTTCTTACTTCACTAGTCTTTTGGATGTTGCAGTAGGTAGCCATTTTATTTTTGATGGTTTTTAATGACTGTTGCAGAGTAATGCTAATAGTTTGGCACATTAAGGCCGATTTAGCTAGGTGGTCGGCCTCGTCGTTGCGAGAGATTCCTGTATGACTTGGTATCCAATTCAAGGTGATTTGCCTGTTGTTTCTTTGGTGGAGCAGGGCTAAGAATTTAATTGCAGTGATGAGGTGCTCATTTTCTGTAGGTTCCTTGTTGCTAAGGGCCATCGTGGCTCCTCTGGAATCTGTATGGATCGTTGTGTCCTCGTTTTGTTGATTGGCAGAGTGTTCTAGGGCTTTTGCAATGGCCACTAGCTCAGTTTGCAGTGTGGAGGCATGGTTGGAAAGTCTCCAGTTTTCTTTATATCCTGATGTAGAGATAACTGCAGCCGCGGCTGCAGGGATTGCATGGTCAACTGATCCATCTGCGTAATAGGTGTGAGGTGCAGGTGTGTTCCTGATTGCAATTTTTTGCAGCTGCAGTGAGTTGCTCTGGCGTGCAGAGAGCCTTGCTTGCTGCTGGTAGGATAGTAAAGTTGTATTTGATGGGATCATATGCCCAAGGAGCAGAAGGGATTTAGCCCTCATGCATTTGTTGTCTCTTGATTTTGTGAGCCTCGTTTTGCATCTGCACTCTTCTGAGTGTATCCAGTAGTTTCTTTGCATGGGAGCTGGGCGGATCTAGTTCTTCAGCAAGAGGTAGAAGCCTTTTTATTTTATCGTTGAGTGGGCTTTTTCTGTCTGCGATGATTGACTTGAATATAATGCTGCTATTCCTGATGTTAATCCTGGCTGACAGGAGAATTAGGTAAGTTTCTGCTCTGAGTAAGCAGAGTCTTGTCCACATTGGAGAGCCACTGATGAGTCTCAGGGCATTGTTTTGGACTACTTCTAATGATGCTTTTTGAGTGTCGGTCAATGCAGTAAGTGTGGGTGCTGCATAATCAATGTGGGATCGAATTGCTTGTAGGTAAAACAGCCTTAGGAGGTTGTTAGATACTCCTTGTTTAAGGGAAGTCATGCGTTTCATGGCTGATACACGGATTTTTGTCTTCTCTCTGAGGTAGGTTACTTCATTGGCTGCTGACAGGGTACATGAATTGACTCACCCATTCGATGTCCTCACCTCTCAGTGTGAAGTTT
Source organism: Palaemon carinicauda (assembly GCF_036898095.1). NCBI lineage: Eukaryota > Metazoa > Arthropoda > Malacostraca > Decapoda > Palaemonidae > Palaemon > Palaemon carinicauda. The sequence goes on from NC_090747.1 coordinate 14,379,891, forward strand.
TGAGGGTATTGCGAGCGTTTTATTGTCATTTCTTTGGTTTTGTTGGTGTAGATCTTTAGGCCAAGATCCTTGCATTTGGCTTGGATCATGTCAAGTGCCTTTTGAGTGATATTTCTGGCATGAGCTTTATTTGGACATACTATCCATATGTCATCTGCATATATGAAAATCTCCACTCCTTTTGGGAGTTTTAGAGTGGCTAAGTTCTCCATTAGTAGATTAAACAGGTAGGGGCTGAGTATGCTTCCTTGTGGTGTACAGTTTTCTAAGGGGATGAACTCAGGGGTTTTTCCTTGGAAAGTGACTCTGGCCTCTCGGTTTTGTGTGTAGTTTCGAGTCCAGGCCAGTAAGTGCCCTTTCACTCTCTTTTCAACAAGTGTGAAGAGTATAGCTGGTGAGCTGGCTAGCTCAAAGGCTTTCTCGAGATCAAGGAATAGGAAAAAAGCTTTTTGTCGTTAATTGTTGAGAGGACATATGTGATACATTCTTGAGTGCCTATGCCATTTCTGTAGGAATATAGGCAATGATGTAGTTGGCCTATTTTCCACTGCAGTCTATTAAGTATCATTCTCTCAGGAACTTTATTACAGAACATTCGTTTATATATAGACGATCAATGGAGACACAGTCTTCTTTGCCCCGAATGTTTAGGAGGAAAGCTTTCGGACAGCATCAGATCACAAGGAAAGGGCCCGTGTAAGGGGGCGTTAACGGTGGCTTGCTGGTGTCGTTGCGCAGGAAGACGTGCGTTGCAGAGTGCAAGTCCGTTTGTATGTAATGCTTCGCTGGGGGCTTGTAAGTCTGGCGGCACGGAGTAAATTTTCCCACGACGTGACGTATGCGCTGGATATCGTCGGAGGAGGTTGTAGAAGGAAAAAATTAGGCAGGGACGACCAACGGGTCGCCATACACCATTTCAGCTGCCGAGACGTCGAGGGCGTCTTTAGGAGTGGTCCTTAGACCCAGGAGGACCCAGGGAAGCTGAGTAAACCAAATGCAATCCTTGCAGCGGGACATCAAAGCTGCTTTGAGGGTGCGATGAAAACGTTCAAACATTCCAATGGCAGCGGGGTTGTAGGCCGTTGTCTGATGTAGGGTGATGCCCAGGAGATTCGCTAATGACGTCCACAATTGAGAGGTGAAAGTGGTTTCCCTGTCAGAAGTAATATGCTCAGGTATACCGAATCTTGAAATCCATCCAGAGAGTAAGGCAGATGTACATGAGGCGGACGTTGCAGTTTCCATGGGAATGGCTTCAGGCCAACGAGTGGAGCGGTCGATGATGTTAAACAGGTAACGATGTCCTTGTGATGTGGGTAGGGGGCCTACAACGTCGACGTGAATGTGTGCGAAATGACGCTGAGGTTGAGGAAAGGTGCCCACTCCTGAATCCGTGTGTCGATGTACTTTGGAAGTTTGGCAAGAAGTACAGGCGCGGACCCAATCCTTAGCATCCTTAGAAATGCCGTGCCAAATGAACTTTGCCTTCAGCAGCTGTGCAGTAGAACGGCACGAGGGATGTGAAAGGCCGTGAATGAAATCAAACACCTGTCGGCGCATGGGTGCAGGAATCCAAGGTCGCGGCCTACCAGTACTGATGTCACAGAGGAGGGTGGTGTTGGAGTCTTCGAGGGGTAAGTCTTCCCAATGGAGGGACGTGCAGGATGTCCTACAAGCTTGATACTCTGGATCCTGTAATTGGGCTTCAGCCAGAGCGTTGTAATCCAATCCCAGTTGAACGGCAGCCAACGTGTTGCTTGACAGGGCATCGGCAACGGGATACATTTTCCCAGGGACGTATTGGAGGGTGCAATTGTATTCAGCCAGAGCGGAGAGATGTCGGCATTGACGGGCGGACCAGGCGTCAGACTGTCGAGTGAAGGCGTGCACCAGAGCCATGTGGTTTGTGCGAATGACGAAGGGCGTACCTTCTAAGAAATGGTGAAAGTGACGGACAGCCAAGTGCACTGCCAACAATTTGCGATCGAAGGTAGAATAACCGATTCTGCCTTGGACAGTTGTCTGCTGAAGAAGGCCAATGGGCGGGGCGAGCCTTTGACCACCTGCTCGAGTACTGCACCAATAGCAACTTCACTGGCATCGGTGGAGAGAAGGAGAGGGGCGTGTGGGATAGGAAAAATGAGAGCCGCAGCAATTGATAGGGCCTTCTTTGCATTGCAGAAGGCTGCTTCTTGAAAGGGGACCCCACATCAGGTCCTTCGGGTTGCCCTTGAGGGAGACGTAGAGGGGAGCAAGAGTGGCGGCAATGGCTGGCAGAAAACAGTGATAATAGTTGATCATGCCCAAGAACTCCTGCTGAGCTTTGACGGTCAAGGGCACTTCCACGTCTCAATATTAAAATTAACACCTAAAGGTTTCCCTACTCTTTGATTAAAATTGTAGCCAGGAAGTTGTTCATAAACATACTGACAAATGGGCATACAGAGACAAAACATAACCTCGTTGGCGGAGGTAACTAGCGCTTTAAATGCCTGGTAAAATTAAAACAAAAATACTGTTATTGATTATCTGAATAGAAAATTTTATATATATATATATATATATATATATATATATATATATATATATATATATATATATATATATATATATACATATATATATATATATATATATATATATATATATATATATATATATATATATATATATATATATACATACATATATATATATATATATATACTATATATATATATATATATATATATATATATATATATATATATATATATATATATATATATATAAAACTTGAAATCAATAAGAGGTGAATTTGCCCAGTTACAGTCACCAATATTAAGTAACTTTTGTATTATCATATACGTTATTTTATTAATGGAAAACCTTGACTAATTTTTCCATATGGTTGTATATTTTAGAGAAAATATAACTAATGTATATAAAAAATTCCAACTTTTAGCCGCAATGCAGAAAATATATAAAATATATTTAAGATAGCCACCAGACTATTTCAATGAATTTCTTTTGTAATTAACAATATGTTATCTCTCTGTATTTGCTGTTCACCCGTATAAGATTTCTATACAATATGCAAAACTATAAATATTTTTTTTTTAGTTTTAACGGTTTAAAGGACACTCATGAATGGCAGAGGCAAAGGACAGTGACATTGCCCCAGCAAGCAGTGTGGCGGATGTTTCAAAAACAAGCATGACACCCTGAATCACACCTACTGACAATTTATCTCAACAAAATAAACTTTCCCCGTACGTTATATAAACCAGACTCTTTGACAAAAAGTAAAAAAAAAAAATTAAACATAACCTTAATACTATATTTCTTACAAACATAAGGGCTTGACATAAATCATCCACAATCAAAATAATCACACTTAAAACTAATAAAAAACTTAACACAAAATATATAATAACCAAAATACCATTCATATAAACCCCAAAAGAACCTTAACAAACTTAAAATTACATCGCACACCAACACCAAAATTTTTATGTTTATATATCATATGTTGACACCAACACAGTCGTCCACACACTGACAACTGTGTATCGCAGCACACTACCACAGCTCTGTGTTTAACAGTCCACTGGGTGGCAATTTGCCACAACTACTTCCCTGATTGAGGTCGTGGTTATTAGGCCTATTATTATTATTATTATTATTATTATTATTATTATTATTATTATTATTATTACGTCCCTGATTGGGGTCGTAGTTATTATTATTATTATTATTATTATTATTATTATTATTATTATTATTATTATTATTATTATTATTATTATCATCATCAACAGCAATCGGAATTTCATTTGGTCCTGGTCATCAACAATTATGTAATTCAGAGTAGCCGTATCAACTTTCTTATCATTAGCCAGGTCGTCAACATTCAATTCCACGTAAAAAAGTCTCTCCAAAGGAGGAATTGCGGCCTGCAAATGAGAAAACAAAACACTTCCAAACACTCTTAGCTAACTAAACTATCGCACTATAATAAAAGATAAATAATAAACTTTCTACTATTCAAAATCATCCTGGGAAATATGATGTATGTATGATTAGGTAGGAAGTTCTATTAACCATAATAATTACCTGGAACAGAGATGTATAATCATTAGTAATTATTTCTCAGCTGATCCCATCTTCGTTGATATTTGCTTGATGGATAATAATACGTTGGTATTAATAAAATACGTCTTTAATGTATAAAAGACTACATTATGAACTTCACTTTGTGACAGCTGACTCTCAAGTGTATATGGAGCGTCTTACACAAATCTCACAAACCAAAACATTGCTAAACAAAAGAGCATCGCTCTGAAAAGACTTAAATCCTACTCCAGAATAAATCATAAAGAATCCTATCTTATCTGAGGTAACCAACAAATGTTTGAATCCTAATACCAAAACAAATCATTACTCTTATGATCAAAGCATAACATGTCTTATTCATGCAATATGATGCAATGTTGTGCAATACCTGAAACACTTGAAATAATATAGTACATTGTTACAATAATACATAACAGTCTCCTCCCCCTTAACTTGACATTGTAAAAATATTCATAAATCTAATATCTCAGGGGGCTTTCCTCTGTTAATCCTATTAGGAAGCACTTTAACCTCATCTTGTACTGGTACATGAATTGGTTCTGAATCTACATTGGATGTTGGACCATCTTGGTTAATACTTGACTCATTTGATCTAACAACTTCTTTAAGTTTCTCATCTCTAACATTCACATGCTCTACTGTCTTTCTGTTTAACGGCTGTAATTGATCAACATGACGTTTTACAACATTATCACCAACACGAACATCATAATGTAAATTTCCTATCTCTCTTACAATCTCTCCTGGTACCCACTTCTCTGGAGTGTTGTACGATCTTACCATGACATCAGACAAAGGTAAAAAATGTCTTACATTAGGAAGCTTTGCTATTTGTTTATACCCTTTATCTTCTAAATCACTTTGCAAACTTGGATACAACAAATCTAACTTACACCTTATCCTCCTTCCCATTAACAAATTTGAGGGTGCCACGCCTGTTGTGCTGTGCGGCGTTGTTCTATAAGACAATAAAAATTTTGACACATGCAAAAATATATTACTTGAATTTGCTCTTCTACACTTCATATTGTGCTTAAATGTTTGGACAAATCTTTCAGCCTCTCCATTAGTAGATGGATGATATGTAGCTGAAAATGTATGCTTAATACCATTGACATTACAAAATTCTTTAAACTCTTGTGAAGTAAATTGTGGACCATTATCTGTAACAATTCTTCTGGAATACCATGCGTTGAAAAAATTTGCATTAACTCTTTTATTGTGGCGTAAGACGTTGTCGTCTTCATTGGGATAATTTCTGGCCACTTACTGTAAGCATCTACTACTATCAAAAACAAATAATTCAAAAAAGGACCTGCAAAATCTATATGCACTCGTTGCCATGGATACCTGGGTAACTCCCACGGGTGCATTCTAGCAAATTGAGGATTGTTTTGTTGCATAACACAATTCATACAATTCTTTATATAACATTCCACATCTTTATCTACACCTGGCCACCATACAAAAGTTCTCGCAATTGACTTTGATCTTACAATACCTTGGTGATCAGCATGTATTTCAGACAAAACCTTATTTCTCAGTGAATTAGGAATAACTACCCTGGAACCTCTCATCACTATTCCTTGTGTCACACTCAGTTCATACCATATATCCTTATACGGTTTACAATTTTCCTCTTTTCCACATAAGTCCCTACCTGTCATTAAACTCTCCAAAACCTTACTAAGTACTGGGTCTTGCTTGGTACTGTGTGCTACATCTTTTGCAGTTATTGGTACATTACATACTGAAATTAATAGAACACTGTCATCATACTCTTCTGGAGCTTTGTCTACGGGTAATCTGGATAAAGCATCTGCATTACCCATATTTGATGTTGGACGGTATTCTATATCATAGTGGTACGCTGCTAACGTAACTGCCCAACGTTGTAGTCTTGCAGCTACCAACGTAGGTAAACTTGCTTTTGGACCCAATATTGCTAATAAAGGTTTATGATCTGTAACAAGTGTGAACTTTTTCCTACCATAAAGATACATATGGAATTTTTTAACTCCATAAACTAATGCTAAACCTTCCTTTTCTATTTGAGAGTAATTCCTTTCTGCCTTGTTCAATACTCTAGAAGTGAATGCAATTGGTTTTTCTGTTCCATCTGGCATTACATGAGATAATACTGCACCTAGACCTATGTTTGATGCATCACAAACTAATTTAACTGGTAAATCCATTCGATAATGTACTAAGAATGTAGGTGATGTTATTTCCTGCTTGATTCTTTCAAAAGATTCCTGACACTCTTTTGTCCACTTCCATTCTACACCCTTATTCAACAGATTATACAATGGATGTGCAATTGTAGACAAATTCTGAATGAAATTCCCATAAAATGTTACTAAACCTAGAAATGATTGTAATTCCTTAACATTTTCTGGCACTTTTGTTGATTGTACAGCTTTAATCTTCTCTTTAGTTTTGTGAATACCCTTGCCATTTATTACAAAACCTAAGTATTCCACTGAATCAACTTCTAAAATACATTTGTTCTTATTTACTCTAATATTATGTTCCTTCAACTTCTTCAGAACTGTTCGCAATCTTTCTCTATATTCTCTTGTGTCTTTACCCGCAATTAAAATATCATCTATAAAAATGAATACTCCTTGCATTCCTGAAAAAATCTTATCCATAGTTTGTTGCCATATAGCTGGACTACTTGCAACTCCATAAGGTAATCTCTTTGGCCTAAACAAACCTAAGGATGTATTTACTGTACATAATTCTTGTGAAGTTTCATCCATGGGAAGCTGTTGAAATGCTTGTCTTAAATCTAATTTAGAAAAAACACTGCATCCTGACATAGTTGCAAACATGTCTTTCGGATTTGGTAAGGGATGTTGAGCTACTTGCAGTTGTGGATTTAACGTTACTTTGTAATCTCCACACAACCTAACCTGTCCACTTTCCTTCACAATAGGAACTAATGGTGTAGCCCAATCTGAATATGTGACCTTTTCCCAAGAACCTTCACTTTCTAATCTCTTGATTTCTGTTTCAACTGCACTTTTCAATGCATATGGTACTGGTCTCGGAGCAAAAAATCTAGGAGAACTGTCAGGTTTCAAAACTAAAATTGCCTTTGCGTTCTTTACTGTACCTATTTTATCTTCAAATACGTCTTGAAACTCTGATAGGATATCATTCATAGACATTTCATTTTTGTTTTCATCTTGTCTACCTGCAACCTTCAAAATACTAGGCCAATCTAACTTCAAATACTGTAGCCAATCTAAACCTAGCAAAGTTTGTCCATTACCTTTTACTACTGTTAATGGCATTCTCTCTAATTTCTGTTCTTTGTACTGTACTTCTACGTTCGAAGCACCTATTACCTGAATATCAAAACCATTATAACTTTTCAAAACTCTATTTGTACCTTCTAATAACAAATTAGGAATGCCTTTAGCCATTTTCTCAGACATAATTGATACATCGGCTGCTGTGTCAACTTGCATCAAAATTGGTTTACCATTTATGATTACTTCTACCATGATATGTTTCTTTGCACCTTTATTGACTGAATTTATGTGAAACGCAAAATCAGTTTCTGAACTAACCTGATTATCATGAACATTTTCCTCATTATTCTCTTGACCCATAGTATCAACTGTAGCATTTATTTTCTTTGCGTACTGTTTAGGAAATCTACAAGCAGTTGCAAAATGACCTAGCTTTCTGCAATTCTGGCATGTCTGTCCAGTAGCAGGGCATTTCTTTGCTTCATATGCAAGATGATCAGTTTTACCACACCTAAAACACTTGGGTTTTTCCTGTTGTTTCTGTGTATAAGCCTGATTCTGATATTTATGAACATTAGTGTTAGGCACTTTTCTATGACTAGGCTTTGTCATATTTCTTCTCTGATTCTCATTGGTTTTCCACTTAGAACCTACTGTATTAATTTTAGAATTTTCCATTCTATTGCTTGTAGAACTACCTATTATGTGGCTTTGCCTATTTGATGTTTCTAAAGCTCTGCCTGTTATCAATACCTTTTCTAATGTTAAATCTTTATCTTGCAATAATTTGTTTCTTAGCTCTTCTGATGTGCAATGTGCAATTACTTGATCTATGATAACATTCTCTAACTCTAGAAATTCACATGAAACAGCTAAATTCTTTAGTCTAGTCACAAATGCATCTAAACTTTCATTTTCTTTCTGATAAGCTTGTGCTGAAAACTGGTATCTTTCAAAAAATTTATTGACTTGAGGAGCAAAATATGTGGTAAGAGCCTTAATTGCAGCTTCACTTGTGTCATCTGTAGGCTGCAAAGTCTTAAACACTTCCCGAACTTCCCTACCTGCTGTATGAAGTAATAATGCCTTCTTTTGTGCATCCTTCATGTTCCCTAATGCTTCTAAATAAATCTTAAATTCCTCACACCACTGTTGCCATCGTGTTGCAACAGAATTAGGCTCAGCAGTGACGCTAAAAGCTTGAGGTGCTTCGATGTTAAAAGGCATTTTGTTTGCTTACCTTGTGGTAGGTTAAGTTGCAGTCACAAGTATACTTCCTACCTACCCAACTTAAAATTTCACCCTTTTGTGTATTTGATGAAATTCCTATTCTGCTGCTGGTAAAATCTTCATTGGGCGATTTTACTCTTGATTTCCAATGTAAGAAGACCTTCTCTTGTGCTGGCCGTCTTTGTACATAGGCTCCAATGCTTCTCCCTGCTTGCTTTTCCCTGCTTGTCCGTCGTCCTCAAACGTCGGTCGCCAAAATATGATGTATGTATGATTAGGTAGGAAGTTCTATTAACCATAATAATTACCTGGAACAGAGATGTATAATCATTAGTAATTATTTCTCAGCTGATCCCATCTTCGTTGCCAAAATATGATGTATGTATGATTAGGTAGGAAGTTCTATTAACCATAATAATTACCTGGAACAGAGATGTATAATCATTAGTAATTATTTCTCAGCTGATCCCATCTTCGTTGATATTTGCTTGATGGATAATAATACGTTGGTATTAATAAAATACGTCTTTAATGTATAAAAGACTACATTATGAACTTCACTTTGTGACAGCTGACTCTCAAGTGTATATGGAGCGTCTTACACAAATCTCACAAACCAAAACATTGCTAAACAAAAGAGCATCGCTCTGAAAAGACTTAAATCCTACTCCAGCATAAATCATAAAGAATCCTATCTTATCTGAGGTAACCAACAAATGTTTGAATCCTAATACCAAAACAAATCATTACTCTTATGATCAAAGCATAACATGTCTTATTCATGCAATATGATGCAATGTTGTGCAATACCTGAAACACTTGAAATAATATAGTACATTGTTACAATAATACATAACAGGAAACTTAAATAAATTGTACTTATTGTTGAAATAAATAAAGCACTTCCACTCTGGTAAAAAATATAAAGTAAATCCAGCACTCAAACCACACAACTGCCTCCAGCTGCAGTCATATAAAAAATAATATTCACCCAAGACATTCACAACTTTGCTAACCTAGCTAGAAAATTAACAAACTAGCTTATTTATACGAACAGTCGTTCTCACAACAAAGAATCCACTAACTACCCCCCCCCCCCCTCTCTCTCTCTCTCTCTCTCTCTCTCTCTCTCTCTCTCTCTCTCTCTCTCTCTCTCTCTCTCTCTCTCTCTCTCTCTCTTGGGATTTGGCCAAAAAAAAATAAAAAATAAGAATTGATCCTCAACACACCACCCCCCTTTACTTTGACAAATCCTTATACATTTTCACACAACCACTTACATTATTTTTTTCATTACCCAGTCACAGTCAGGAATGGGACCTCTACTCCGAGTAACTGGGCCTACATACACTCTTTACTTCACTTCTTCCTTATCACAATTATTCTCTACACTACCACTATTCCTATCTAAATCCCTATCATCTAATATATTATGTACAATCCCATTTACCTCGTTCTCATCTGGCCTTAAAATTACACTCATTTCTGTCAACAGTTCATCCATTTCATCAAAAACATTCTTAACTTTAGCAAAAGATTCATTCATGCTACTTATCCTTCTCCTATATCTCACTCTTGCGGTATTAATTCTTCCTTTTACATCATCTAACGAAAAGTCACACACACTATAAGCACCATTCATACTCAGCCACGTTTCATCTGTATTAATACATTTATCTTCCACACTCACTTGCAAATTTACTCCCTTGTCATACTTATTTCAATTTTCACTTTACTTATAAAATTTCCCTTTCTTCATCCCTACTTAAAGCTCTCGTATTCTTCCGTTTTATATATTCTACTAACACCAACTGTTTACCTTCTAGGCCTAATTCCTCATACATACTAGGTTCACACTTGTTCCTTTTCAACCATTTACTCATCCCATTCTCTTGGATATACTCAGGTACCTCCTTCCATTTACTCAACTGGTTGTGGTGTGCCCTAACTTTCCACACTACCCTCCACACACAATTTACCCAAAACATAACTTAATCTTCTTGAACCAACTTCTAACACCACATATGGACATTCAAGCTTATCACGCACCTTATTTACATTCATTCTACCCTTTTCAATTACTTCTTTCATCACTCTTTCACCATCATTAAAGCTTTCAAACTTCTCATTTGCTTTCCTCCACACATCTCTATCATCCTCCGACACACCCGACCTCGGTCTTACTATTTTTTCAAAATTTAACACAAACTTACTATACATGGAGACATACCTGTACTCTTATGCACTGTTGCATTATAAGCCCACAACACTCTACCAACATACAAATCCCAATCATTATCACCTGTACTCATCATTCATAAAATTTCAGTTAATGTTCTTACAGTCCTTTCAGCCAACCCATTCGCACTTGGCATATAAGGAGTCGAATACACATGTTCAATACCCCATTCTCTTAACATCTGATCAAACTCCCATCCAACAAACTCAGGGCCATTATCACTTAACATTCTCGCAGACTTACACACACACATCGGCAACATCACTTGACCAACATTCTTGCAACAGTCTCACTCCGTTTATCAATGATGGGTATTGCATATGTAAATGCATTCATATGATCAACCATAACAATCATTCCTACATGCCTTCTCGCAGTTGCAGGAAACGAAATGCAATCAATCACAAACATTGCAAATGGCTCTTTCATGCGCAAACTTAAACCGGCGGATTAGCATGCACTCTCTGATGCTTCCCTTTCTGGCAATCTTCACACGTAGTCGCTACATCCTTACATATCTGACTCAACCCAGGCGTAAACAATTTCTCCCGCATGCATTCCCAAAATCTATTCTTATTTATATTCCCATATCTGTCATGCACTAACATACACATACTTACAGCTGCATGCATCGGAAACACAGGAACATATATATCGTCATCCATTCCTTTATGTAGTAAATAAACAATATTCTTATACACAATAAGTCTCTTACTAACTTTCTTATACACCTCTAAATCAGAAGGCCATTCTTTTACCTCAATGCTATTCAACATACATTCACGTAACCTTTTAATTTCCACACATTCGTCCGTGCTTTATCAAAATCATTCTTACACTTATACCTAACACTCCCTTTCATACGTTTTACCTGTTCAATTATTCTCTTTTTCACACTTTCATAATCAACATCCCTTACACTCATTATCACTCCATACATGCCCAGTCAAATATTCTCCTAACTCCCTAGCCCAAACTCTCTTACTATCACCATACTTATCCTGACAATACCTCTCATACTCCTTGAAAAACTCGTATACATCCCTACTACTATGCTCATTGAACCTTTCACAGCGAGGTACCTCTCTCATAAACACAGTCTTACACACATCACGTTCATTCTCGCTGCTACCTTCCTTCTTGTTTCCCACGTCCTCGCTAGAATATAAAGAATCTAATTCCACACTCATAGTCCTATCCTTGATTATACTCTTCCTAGCCCTTTTCTTACCCACCCTATTTCACCCATTCACGATCACCCTCGCTCTCTTCCTGACACTTTTTCTTCTCTTTCTTCACATCACTTTTACCTTTCCTTTCATCCTTCCTCTCACCTTTCTGTTCATCCTTACTATACCTTGTCCCTTCAACTTCACTATCACTTCCTTTCCCATTATCACTTACCTCAACCTTTTCTTCCGCCATCAACCCTTTACCCGTAGCAGATGCCACTCCTCCGACTGCGCCTTCACCCATGAATTCTTTAATCATATTCATTATTTGATCTGTCATCACCCCAAAATGCTCATACATACGCTCATCCATTCGCCTCTCATTCTCTTGTATCCTAATCTCTAACCCTTCTTCCACTCTCTGTACTGTTCCCTTTAACTCCCTAAGCTCCCTCTGCATCGCCTCATTTTCACAGTTCAACCTCTCATTTTCTACTAGCAACCTCTCTTTCTCAACTATCAACTTCTGCTCCCGTTCTTTATAACACCACCATTCTGCCACCAAAGCCTTTAATTTGCCTTCCATTGTCATCAATTGTAATCAAAATCCTAAATATAAACATTGTAAAAAAGTCTCATTCAATCCCACCTCGGCTGTCCCTGTTCGGGCGCCAAAATAATGTGGCGGGATGTTTTAAAAACAAGCTCCACACCCTGAATCACACCTACTGACAATTGTCTCAACAAAACAAACTTTCCCCTTACGTTATCTAAAACAGACTCTTTAACAAAAGGTAAAACAAAATAAACAACCTTAATACTATATTTCTTACAAACTAAAGAGCTTGACATAAACCATCCTCAATCAAAATAATCACACTTGAAACTAATAATAAACTCAACACTAAATACATATAATAACCAAAACACCATTAATATAAACCCAAAAGAACCCTAACAAACTTAAAATTAAACCGCACACCAACACCAAAATTTGCTGATAATGATGATCATGATGATGATAATAATAATATTAACCACGACCCCAATCAGGGAAGTAGTTGTGGCCAATTGCCACCCAGTGGACTGTTAAACACAGAGCTGGGTTAGTGTGCTGCGTTACACAGTTGTCAGTGTGTGGACGACTGTGTTTAACAGTCCACTGGGTGGCAATTTGCCACAACTACTTCCCTGATTGGGGTCGTGGTTATTATTATTATTATTATTATCATCATTATCATGATCATCATCATCAGCAATCGCTATTTCATTTGGTCCTGGTCATCAACAATTATGTAATTCAAAGTAGCCGTATCAACTTTCTTATCATTAGCCAGGTCGTCAACATTCAATTCCACGTAAAAAAAAATCTCTCCAAAGGAGGAATTGCGATCTGCAAATGAAAAGAGAAAAACTTACGAACACTCCTAGCTAACTAAACTATCGCACTATATTAAATGATAAGTAATAAACTTTTTATTATTCAGAATCACTCCTAGCAAAGATTTTTTACGATTTTTACCCTGGCGATAGAAATAGAATAACAAACGTTATTATTACTATTTTTATTATTATTATTATTATTTCTGAGTATCATTAATTATTATTATTAATTAATATTAATAACCATGATAATAATAATAATAACAACAACAGCAACAATAATAATAATACTAATAATAATGATAATAATGATAATAATAATAATCATATATATATATATATATATATATATATATATATATATATATATATATATATATATATATATATATATATATATATATATATATATATATATATATCTATGTGTATATATATATATATATATATATATATATATATATATATATATATATATATATATGTGTGTGTGTGTGTCTGTGTGTGTGTGTGTGTGTGTGTGTGTGTATATATATATATATATAAGTAAATATATAAAAAGAAAAGGTAGACAGGATTTCTAAAAAGAAAAAATTAAGCCTATACATATATTAGTTCACCAAACGTTTAACTTGGCTCAACAAGGCACTAGAAGAGTTGGAAGACCCAGGCCTACATGGCTGAGTCATCAGCAGCAGGCCTCCTAGGTTCTACCTTTGGTGGAGAGGGTGCTTGTTCGCTGAGCATATGTATATATGGTTAGTCTCTAGAACATTGTCATATTCGATAGGGCAATGTCACTGTTCCTTGCCCGTGCCATTCACGAGCGGCTTTAAACCTTTAAATTGCTTTGCTGAACTACACGAAACATAAACCACCAAATGTAAAGTAAAAATTAAAACAACCAATGTTTTCTCCAGAGTATCAACTGCATCAAGCTCATCCTCAGACTGCAGCTTTGGAAGCCTATGTACAGTACAGTAAGTGCATTCAAAACTAATGAGACTGAACAGTGTCACTTTGTGCGCATAAGATCATTTAACTGCGAACACATGACAATTTCTAGAACAATGGACTGCTATAACATACTAAAAAAATGTTATACGACCTCAGAAGAAAAGTTAGAAGGAACATCAAATATGTATGCTATTAAAAACCCGCAATTTCAATTGGAAATTCTTTGTAAAAATTAACTGTTCGTGGCTGTATTTCAGTAAGATACAGGCGAACATAATTTATACCCTAATTTGTTTTTATCCTTTACGGGCTGGTCACCGTAATATCACTCCTTAACGTCAATATATCCGTTTTTAAAACGGTAAATGCCTGGCAACATTTACTCCAGGATTTGTACCGTTTTTACTTTTTTACGACAAATTTTCAACAGTATATATCATTATCATCGTCAGCCTTTGCTAGTTCACTGCAGGACAAAGGCCTCTGTCATATGTATGTATGCTTGTGTATATACATTGAATAAAAATTATAGTTTCACCCACTATACATTTCCAGTATTCTCTCCTCTTCTCTCCATCCTTCTACGATTATCACTTGTTTCCTCTGCATTCCCCTGCATCCCAAGAGAGAGAGAGAGAGAGAGAGAGAGAGAGAGAGAGAGAGAGAGAGAGAGAGAGAGAGAGAGAGAGAGAGAGAGGGGGGGGGGGAGAGCAGATTGACATCCCAATGAGTGACGTTGGGAGTCCCAAACCGAAGTTACGAAATTTACATCGACCTGAAATAATGGAATGGACAGAGAGAGAGAGAGAGAGAGAGAGAGAGAGAGAGAGAGAGAGAGAGAGAGAGAGAGAGAGAGAGAGAGGTATCATCTT
>NC_090747.1:14400122-14415988 GCF_036898095.1 Palaemon carinicauda
CATCATTATCATTATCATCATTATTATCCTCATAATTATCATCATTATTATCATTATCATTATCATTATCTTTTTCAGCATCATCCTTATCATAATCAACTTTATCATTATTATCATCATTATTCTAATTATCATCATCATCATTATCATTATTATCATCGTTATCAGCATTATCATCATCACTATCATAAGCATCACAAGTATTATCATTATCATCATCATCATTATCACCATCATTATCATTATCAGCATCATTATCATCATCACCATTATCACATTACCATCATCATCATTACTATCACCATCATTATTATCATCATCATTATCATCTTAATCATCATTATCGTAATTACCATCATTATCACCATCATCATCATTATCATCATCATTATTGTTATTTATCAGTATCATCATCATTATCATTATTATTATCATTATTATTATCATTATCATTATCAGCATCATTATTATTATCATTATCATAATTATTATCATCATTATCATTATCCTCATCATCATTATCATTATCATGACTATTATCATCATCATTATCATCATTATTGTCATTTATCATTATCATCATCATTATCCTCATCATCATCATTAGCAGCGTCATTATAATCATCGTCATCATCATCCTCATTATCAGCATCATTATCATTGTCATTATCATCATCATTATGATTATCCTCATCATCATTATCATTGTTATCATCATCAATATCATCATCATCATCGTCATCATTATCACCATTATTATCATCAGCATTATCATCTTTATCATTATCATTATCATCATCATCATCATCATCATCATCATAATGATTTCATGATCATTATCATCATCATTAGCATCATTATCATTATTATTATCATCATTATCATCGTTATCATTATCATCATTATCATTATCATTTTCATCACCATTATGATTATCATCATTATTATCATCAGCATCATGATCATCATCATTATCATCATTATTATCATCAGCATCATGATCATCATCATTATCATCATCATCATCATTTCTTTATCATTAGCATTATCATCAGCATTATTATCATCATTATCATCATCATCATTATGTTCCTCATCAGTATATATAAACATCCTCACTACCATTATTATTATCATCGTTATCATTATCATCATTATTATCATCTTTATTATCATTGGCATCATCATTCTTATTATTATCATCATCATCATCACTACTACTACTTCTAGCTTAGCTACAGCCCTATAGTCAATTTTTTTTTTAGCGAGGCAGATTTGCACCGACTCGTAGCGGTGGCCTTTTAGCTCGGAAAACTTACCTTATCGCTGATTGGTTGGGCAAGATAATTCTAACCAATCAGCCATCAGGAAACTTTTCCGAGCTATAAGGGCACCGCTGCGAGTCAGTGCAAATGAGCCTCATTAAAAGAAAATGACTATAGTTGGAAAAGTAGGATGCTATAGGCCCAAGGGCTCCAACTTTGAAAAACAGCCCAATGAGAAAGGAAATAAGGAAATAAATAAACTACAAGAGAGTTAATTAGCAATTAAGTTAAATGTTTTAAGAAAAACAACAATATTAATATAAATCTTTCATATATAAACAACAAAAGCTTCAGAAAACAAGTGGAAGAGAAATAAGATAGAATCTTGTGGCTGAGACTACCCCCAAGACTTGAGGACAATGGTTTGATTTTGGTGTCTTTCGTCTAGAAGAGCTGCTTACCATAGCTGAAGAGTCCCTTCCACCCTCAACAAGAGGAAAGTAGCCAGTGAACAATTACAGGGCAGTAGTTAACTTCTTGAGAAAAGAAGAACTGTTTGGTAATTTCAGTGTTGTCAGGTGTATGAGGACAGAGGAGAATGCGGAAAGAATAGACCAGTGTATGTGTAATGTGTAGGCGTAAGTCGTAACCCTAGAGAGGGATCCAATATAGTATTGTCTGGCCTGTCATACGACCCAATAACTCTCTAGCAGTAGTATCTCAATGAATGGCTGGTACCTTGGCCAACCTTGCATGGATATGATCAGTTGTTGAATACCCACTTCTAAAGCCTGCATGCTCTCTTGGTTGAATAAAATCTAGCTCATTTTTTATTTTTTACTCGGCCTAGTATGATATTTGCAAATATTTTATATATTACTACGAGTAATATAAATATTGTGTTTATATATATATATATATATATATATATATATATATATATATATATATATATATATATATATATATATATATATATATATATATATATATATATATATATATATATATCTAGAAGTGTGTTTTCTAAAGCATCCATAAAGACAAATCATTTTATATTTGACAATGTAATCATTTTCAGGTTCTCCATTCTCTGTGTGTATCAACGTCAGATGTGAATATCAGTATCATTGTTTTTTTTTTTTTATTCATATTATGGTGTGCGTATTCCTGTTGTTAAAATGTTTCTTTGTTTACTATGACACGATGCCCCGAAAATGGGAGTAGTCTCTTTGTCATCTCCGTATTGGTCACACTCGGTTGACACACCTATTTTTGCTGAAGGGCCAACACCAACCATATTGTGACGACTGTTTGGTACCTCTAACAGTGAGGTATTTGTTGACCGAATGCCCCAATTGTAATAACTTAAGGAATAAATATTTGTTTGAGGCTCGAGGTGAGGGTGGCAGGTTCATCCTTGCCAAGATTCTTGGACATGATGTGTCCTACTAAGCAAGTGGCATTTTAAGATTTATTTCAAAAGCAGGTCTTCTGATAATTATTTAACTTTTATAATGACATTAAACTTTTATGGTTTTAATTGAATATTCATTTATTTCATATATATATAGATATATACATATAAATATATATATATATATATATATATATATATATATATATATATATATATATATATATATATATATATATATATATATGTATATCTTTTTTTTTGGGGGGGTGGCGCTTAGGCCATGTCGTCCTGATGGAGGGTTCCTTCAGTAGCTTCCTAAGGGTATATATGACTACAGTAGATATTCCCAGCAAATTAAACTAAAAGTTTCACAGAATTCTAACTTCTGGCACGAGTACCCATAAGGTTTCCCTTTAGGATATGGTATAATAACAAGGAACGTATGCTTGACAACCCACATAGCTATCTGCACCCCACATAGCGTTTACGCTTCGAGGGGGAAGTTGGTGGCAAGTTATGGGAGGAGCCGTTACGAAGTTCTCCCCCTCCGTTGCTGTTACGGTACTCGGATGACGTCATAAACGACGCCATGTTGGCCGCCATCTTGGCAGACGTCATAACCGCGCGCCTTCTCCATTCCTTAGCTTGTAGCGTCTATGACCCGATGTTTCTTCCCAGTTGTTCGCTATTATTTCCTAGCGTATCGGAATCTTCAGCCTCTTCTGCTTCTGGAAAGTTGAGTACCATATTCTTATATTTTTATAAATCTGCTCTGGCCGTAAAGTAACGCTTTTTTATTTTTAAATACTGTGTTTTGTGACGAAACTGTTGCCTTGACCAGAGGCGTCCTAACGCTGTTGTTCACTTCGCATGCTTTATTTAGTTAGCCAGAACAACTTTCCCAGTTTCCTATCTAATTATCAGTATTAGTTATTTAGTCTTCATTGCTAGGAATTGGTTATATTATGCCGATAGTATTCGTTTTTCGGTGAGTTCAGGTAGCCGAAATTACGTCTTTAGAATTGCTAGCCTACCCCCTAGGCTTGATAGCCTAGGCGTTTTAGTTTACTTTCATGCATGATATAATAAGTGTTCCTAGTGTTAATTTATAAAATGAAGATATTAGGCATTTATACATATAAGATTCAGTGATTGCACATGGGTTTTTCTCCTTCTAGGAAGTATAGAAGGGGTTTTGATGATCTTGGTAGTCGATTCCCTTGCCCCTAACCTAAGGCTTAGTGCTTTTAAATACTTTCGCACCTCCCCGATTACCTTTGCAGTAAGGTAATCTCTTCTCCTTCTGAGGTAGCCCAGGCTATATCCTAGCTCTCCTTACCCTGAATCGTATTCAAGTGAGGTTAGGCTAGGATTTTCTTTCCCTGCCCATAGCCACACTTCATGAGCTTTGAGTTGGGGTCAGAACCTCAGAGTATCAGTCGCTTGCCCCCAGCCACTCCATTAGGCGAATGAACTCTCTTTTGGTCGTTGGATGGCAAAAGGGGGGTGGGGCGCTCTGCCCTTCCCCCCTAGGCCACACCTGGTAGGGTTACGACCCTTCCTCCCTGTGGCCTAGCGACTTGTCCTACACCTGCCTTCTCCGGGCTAGGGGATATGCTTCCCCTAGCCTAGGTTTGGCAGGCCCTGGGATTCTGCTTCTTTATAGTTTGGAACTGTACTAACCTACCCTAGGCTGGAGAACGAATTCTTCCTATACCTAGGGTAGTGCCGGTACTGAAACAGAAACCACCCCCCCTTGGAGTGTTGGGGGAGGCTCACACCAACCCCTACACTCCTTCTCAGGATCCTTTTCCCCTCCCCCTCTATCCTTTGGTGATGGCCTAGCCATCACACCTCTGTCCACCGTCTTACAACTTGACCGAGTGCCGGCGGGTTGTGGGGTCGGCCCGGTCCTTTCTCCTGTTAGTCCGAACTGCTAAGCTTCCCGCATATAGTTGAAATATGGGATAGCGTACGACAGGTCGGTCTGCCGGCGGAAGACCTCCCTATCTTAGAGTGTTCTACGGTCCTCCCTTGGACCGCCATCCGCAACTCTAGCTGACTGCCGGCTTAGCTGCGGCTGGATGGAAGCCTGATCATACTCTTCCTTCCATTTGAACCCTCCTTCTTGAGGAAGGCAAGGTTAGGGTAGTGAGCTGCCGCCCTTCCCTCTTCCTTCCTCTATGCTTTCTCTCTCTCTTTCAATCAAGTGCCGGTCCACTGTTGCACAACTCTGCCGGCAACAGCTGACAGCTTCGGCTAGGTCTCCTCTCTGTCCCATTGATTGAAGTCCGGGTTTGAGTACCTACAGCCGGTTGCCTGCCGACTGCCGGGGGCCGCCGACATGCCGGAGATCTGCCATCAATCTCGAGGTTCTCGCCCTTTCCCCGCCACATAGACTGATGACTGGGAGGAGTTACCCTCAATCGGAGACTCGCCGGTGCCCGGTGTACTTCCGACACGTTGGCGGGCTGCTGTCTCCACCAAATTCATATTACGACAGTGGACTGTCACCTTACTCTACCCTGCCGGCACAGTGCCTATTGTATAGCTATATACGATAGCCAGTACATGTATGGTATAGTACATACCTCAGTCAGAAAACTATGGTGTATAGCTGTGCAGTAAATACTTTCTAGCATACACTGTGCATCCATGTGCAGTCCCTTGCCAGGACCTACTCGAATTGGGGATAATTATTTCCTCTTTTCACTATGCTGAATGAACTCAGCTCTCTCCCTTTCACCATTGCTAACACCCTGGAGGAAGTACTAGCTGTGCTACTTATCACTACTGGATAACTTTCCCCCTTAGGGCTTACTCGAAGGAAAGCCCTAGAGTTAGTAGTGGTGTAAGGTCGCGGCAATTGGCTGGGCGGGATTCACAAGTATGTGTCTTTCCTGCTTCATTTCCAGCTAACCTATCCTAAGCTTACACTTGGAAAGGAATCTTATAATGTAATTGAGATTACTTTATGACTAATCTAAGATTACTTTAAGTCAATGTTGTAGACTTCTATATACTCATGTACCCCTTTCTTCTTTACAGGAGGAGTACATCCGGTGTGAGAGCGCCTTCCGCAGCGTTCGGTGCCGGGACTTCTACAGCCACCTGGCGTGCCGAACCTACACTAGCTGCTCCGTCACCCAAGGATCTCCTCGATATTAGGACCCCCAGGTCTGCACTATCTGCAAGGACCTGATCACTGAGGCGTTCGAGGCCCCCCCCCCCTCATCAGCGAAGACCAGGGACAATGCTCATGAGAAACTACGCAAGTGGGTGCGTGGTTTCCAGAAGAACGACACGTGGCCCTATCTCCCTAGTGAGAAGATGAGAGCTTTGCTCTTCCCTAAGGCATCTGCGGATGCCTTCGTCCCAAAACCAGAGATCCCATGTGTCCAACTGCCAGTTGATCCAGACGTTTCGGACGCACTCCAGGACATCCACCTTGATGATGAGCGGATAACAGAGGTGTCGGATACCATCAAGAGGACCCTGATGGCCGAGGGTCAAGAAGAGGAACCTACAGAGGCTCCTGACTCCGAAGAAGAAGGCGCCCCTGCACTCTCTATCTCTTCTGTAGTCATCTCAGAACCAGTCCCCTCTACTTCGTCCACTCCTATGCCTACAAGAGCGGATACTCCAGTGGATAATTTCCAAGCTTTGATTGCGGTCCTTGACGAAAGGCTCCACCTGAGGGATGAGGATTTCAAAAAGGAAATCCTTCGTTTAAGGAAGCAACCCCAGAGGAAGATCACTGTGAAGGACCTTCCAGCCTGCTCTGTGACGAACCCATGGAGGCATACCGAGCACATGCCTATCACGAGTGGCAGGATCTTCGTGAACGACAAGCTAGGCGCCCTCCCCCTTGAAGAGGTGGAATTCTGGTCTAGCATTGAATCATACCCGGACTGCTACATTCGACTCAAGTCCAAACCCGTTTCCAAGAAGGAAACCGAGCCTAAAGAGGTCATTATGTTTGACCATGCAAAGGCTCAATCTCTGCTAGCCGGTTGCTTGAAGGACAAGGGCTACACCAACTCCAAGGTGCCAGTCCTGAGCAAGAAACACCCATCCTTTCTTGCTCCTACCACCATGATCTTCCCCTTCGCGAAGTCCCTGTTAGCAGTACTGAAGGCAGTGGAGGAAGGGAAACCCTGCCCTACATTGGAGGAATGTAGGCCCCTTTCCCTCGCCTTACCTCCCGACAACAAGAACTGGAAAGACATCCAGTTAACTTTCTCCGTGGGAAAGTTGGAGGCCAACATCGCTGGACGACAGTTCAACGAGAACCTCCCTAAGCTCACTGAATACCTTCTGCGTCGGGAGCAGGACACGGAAGAAAGGCTGGCTGGCTTCCTTTCCCTCCTAGTGCAAATGGAGACGATGGATGGGGAACAACGGACCCCAGGCCAAGACCCACCTTGCTACCCTGACAAAAGACTTTTATAGCTTCATCAGGGCACGGAGAGTCTGCAGAGAGTTCGTGTTTGCGAATGCAACCGTCAAACACAAACCAAGGAAGCGGATTTCCTCCAACATTTGGGGGAAAGATCTCTTTCTCAATGACCTGGTGAAAGAGATCGTTGACAGGGCAGCCACGGAGAACCAGAACCTTCTTTTGAAGTGGGGCATGTCAGGAAAAAGTAAATTTTCTCAGGATGAGGGCCCCCAACTGAAGTAGAAACCTAACAAACCTAGACCTCAGCAGCGTCAGGCTAAATGCCAGCTTCCAGCAACTGCTGCTCCCCAGTTGGTGGCTCAGCCCCAACAAACCTTTCAACTGGTACCCCAGCTAGTGGTTACTCAGTCACCAGCCTTCACGCCCGCCTACGAAAGGCAGTCGACTACCTTTCGTCCCAGAGGTAGAGGCACCGGCAGAGAATCCTCTCGTCGTCCCTCCAGAGGGAGAGGAGGAAAGGGAGCAAGCGGGAGAGGTGGTAAACCCTCGGGCAACGAGAAGCAATGAGATGCTTCCGGTGGGAGGAAGACTCCGCCTTTTCCAGGATCGTTGGACCTTTGATCCCTGGGCTCACAGCATTATCAAGAACAGACTAAAGTGGAGCTGGGTAACACCACCACCAGCTTTCCACCAATTCTTCCAACACTCCACCCCCGTTCTGGAAGAATACGTCCAAGAACTCTTGAACAGGAAGGTGATAAAGAGGGTAAAGTCCACCAGGTTCTAAGGAAGACTATTCTGTGTTCCCAAGAAGGACTCCAACTCAACTTAGATTCATTCTGAACTTGTCCCTTATCAACAAGTTCATAGTGAATGACAAGTTCAAAATGCTGACTCTTTAACACATAAGAGCCCTACTGCCTCAAAAGGCACACACAGTCTCAATAGACATGGCAGACGCCTATTGGCACATTCCAATGAATCGCCAGACCTCCTCCTACCTAGGATTCAGGCTTCAAAGAAGACAGTACGCCTTCAGAACCACGCCCTTCAGACTAAACATAGCCCCAAGGAATCACGAAGCTCGCAGAGACGATCGTTCAACTGCTACGCTTACAAGTCGTCCAGGTGATGGCTTATCTGGACGAATGGCTGGTGTGGGCAGCATCCGAAGAAGAATACCTGCAAGCTTCCACAAAGGTGATCCAATTTTTGGAATGTTAGGGCTTCAAGATCAACACTAAAAAGTCTCGACTCTATCCAGCTCAAGTTCCAATGGCTAGTAATCCATTGGAACCTTCAGTCACACCGTCTTTCCATTCCACTAAAGAAAAGAAATGGATTTCAAGATGACAACAGGAACGGGTGCTTGGCTCCCTTCAGTTTGCTTCAGTGACAGACCCAGTGCAACGAGCACAGCTAAAAGATGCATCGGGAGTCTGGAGAAGATACGCATCAAACGCTCGAAGATATCTCAAGAGACCTCTGCCGACCCAACTACGATCACTCCGCAAGCCGTGGTCGTATACAAAGAACCTGCAAAGGTCGGTACCCTCTTCACATACCGCCTCCCTCTGTCGTTATCCATACGGAATCATTGCTAGAAGGAGGGGGGGGGGGGGGTTCACTTCTATCAGTGCCAAGTTCAAGGAACATGGTCTCCCCTATTCAAGACGTTTCACATCAACATCTTGGAGGCCATGGCAGTTCTTCTCACCCTGAAGAGGCTGTCTCCACATCCTTCAGTCCACATCCGACTGACCCTGGACAGCGACGTCGGGGTCAGATGTCTCAATCGTCAGGACTCAAGATCGCCCCAACTCAACCAAGTGTTGGTGCCCATCTTCCGCCTTGCGGAGAAGAAAAGATGGCACCTTTCAGGAGTTCACCTACAAGGATTCCGCAATGTGACAGCAGATGCTCTATCCAGGACAGCCCCGATAGTGTCAGAATGGTCCCTAGACGCAGACTCATTCTCCTTCATCTCCCAAGAAGTCCCGGAACTGCAGATCGACCTCTTCGCAACGAGCGACAGTAAACAACTTCCTCGATACGTGGCCCCATACGAGGACCCCCATGCGGAGGCGGTGGACGCCATGTCCCTGGATTGGAACAGTGGACCAAGATTTACCTGTTCCCTCCACCCAACCTTCTGCTAAAAGTCCTCACCAAGCTGAGATCCTTCCAAGGAATAGCGGCCCTAGTGGCCCCCAAGTGGCCCCGGAGCAACTGGTTCCCATTAATCCTGGAATTACAACCCAAGCTAATTCCCCTGCCGGACCCAGTTCTAACCCAACAAGTTCAGGAGTCGACTGTCTTCGCTTCATCAATGAAAACCCGAGACCTCCATATCATGATTTTCTCTCCCTAGCCGTCAAGAAGAGGTTTGGGATTTCGAAGAAAAGCTTAGACGACTTAGAGGAATATGAAACGAAATCTACCAGAAGGCAATACAAGATATCTTGGAAGAAATGGGTGTCTTTTGTCAAAGCTAAAAATTCTACAGAAATATCAATGGATTTTTGTTTGTCCTTCTGCATTCACCTTCATAGACAAGGCTTGGCAGCCAACACGATTTCCACTTGCAAATCGGCCCTGACAAGACCCTTACTATATGCCTTCCAAATAGACCTGTCTAGTGACACCTTTAACAAGTTGCCGAAGGCATGTGCTACACTCAGACCCGCACCACTGCCGAGACCCATCTCCTGGTCTCTTGACAAGGTGCTCCATTTTGCCTCATGTCTGAATAATGAAAATTGCCCTCTGAAAGATTTGACTAAAAAAATGATTTTCTTATTTGCTCTCGTCTCGGGAGCTAGAGTCAGTAAAGTTGTGGCATTATCAAAGGAAGAAGGCCAAATCCAGTTTGCAGAAACAGGCGAGCTCACCCTCTTTCCTGACCCAACGTTTCTCGCCAAGAATGAGCTACCCACTAAAAGGTAGGATCCCTGGAGAATCTGCCTTCTGAAGGAAGATGTCTCTGTGCCCAGTGGAGAACCTAAAGGTCTTATCTTCGAAGAACTTCGGACTTCGGTGGAGGACAGCTCTTTAAAGGGGAAACATCGTGTTCTGATTTGTCACTCAAACAACTAAGGGCGAAGATCACCTACTTTATTCGCAGAGTGGATCCTGACAGTACGCTCGCAGGTCACGATCCCAAGAAAGTCTCCTCTTCCCTGAACCTCTTCCAGTCAATGGACTTCGAAAGTCTTCGCTCAATCACAGGCTGGAAATCTTTAAGAGTGTTTTTCAAACACTATGTGAAGCAGGTGCACGAATTGAAAAGATACGTGGTAGCTGCAGATAGTGTGTTAAAACCTGCTGCTTAATGCTGCGATAAACAGTGAGTTATTTGGAAATCTAACTCTAAGGGTTTCTGTGTTGACCCTAGTGTACAACATAGTGAGAATAGTGCCACCATGTGACACTACGGAGTGTTCTTATACTAAGGTGAAGTCACATAGACTAAAACACGTGTGCCACATGTTCCTAACTTGAAGTGTATATAAGACATTCTAGAAAGACTTTATAATTCCTATGGAATAAACGTGCGTGATGGTAAGTTTACCTTTTCAGATACCCATGTCTATGTAACTGATTTGCATTTCATTACAATTTACATTTATTACATTTAAATATGTATGTTAATTATTATTTTTGCCCAAATACAAGAATTTACTTTATTCGCGCGTCTTATTTCGCCCTAATATTGTAATAAAATACTGTTTGAGAGTTTTTATTCCCTCTATGATATGTAATTATGTCAGAAAAATTAAGATACTATTGTTCCTTATTGATACAAACTCATCTAGACTAAGGTAATTTGTTCCAACATGTTGTACTTACCTTACCTTCTATCTGGCTCCGGGACCGGCAGGATACTTGTGATGCTGGAAGAGTTCCATTATCAAGTAACTTCCAGACTTTCCAAAAGTCCAATAGGATTCTTCCCTGGCGGGGCGTGGGGTGTGTGGAGGAAGTGGTAACATAGATCATGTTTATCTGAGGTGACATATACCGGTAATGTCACAAGGTCTCTGTGGTCATTAGACCAAAGGAATATTGTCTAGAAGTCGAAGGCACTTCCATCAGGACGACATGGCCTGAGCCCAAAAAACGAATTTTGAGCGAAGCGAAAAATCTATTTTTGGGTGAGATAGCAATGTCGTTCTGATGGAACCACCCTTTTCTATATTTCAGGCCTTAGCAGGCCCCTCCCAATTTTACTGTATCATGGAGGCTGGCCTCGATGCCGGAAGGAATGGAGAAGGCGCGCGGTTATGGCATCAGCCAAGATGGCGGCCAACATGGCGTCGTTTATTACATCATCCGAGTACCATAACAGTAACGGAGGAGGAGAACTTCATAACGGCTCCTCCCATAACTTGCCACCAACTTCCCCCTCGAAGCGTAAACGCTATGTGGGGTGCAGATAGCTATGGGGAGTGTCAAGCAAATGCCCCCTGTTATTTTACGATATCCTAAAGGGAAACCTTATGGGTACTCGCGCCAAAAAGTTAGAATTCTGTGAAAACTTTAGTTTAATTCTCTGGGAATATCTACTGTAGTCATATATACCCTTGGGAAGCTACTGAAGGAACCCTTCATCAGGACGACACGGCTATCTCGCCCAAAAATAGATTTTTCGCTTCGCTCAAAATCCGTTATATATATATATATATATATATATATATATATATATATATATATATATATATATATATATATATATATATATATATATATATATATATATATATATATATATATATGTATATGTATATGTATATGTATATGTATATATATACATATATATATATATATATATATATATATATATATATATATATATATATATATATATATATATATATATATATATATATATATATATATATATATAGAGTAAATTATATCGGTGTCAATTACCTTAGATGTCAGGATGCCTGAAAACTCTAAATCAATCAATCAATCTTTGTTTACTTTGCTAAATTTAATTCAATATGTTATTTTTAAGGAGATTAAACCATGTGTCGGAACACTTTTGAATAGTCAATAGTATATTATTATTATTATTATTATTATTATTATTATTATTATTATTATTATTATTATTATTATTATTATTATTATTATTCTTATTATTAATAATAGCTACGCTACAACCCTAGTTGGGAAAGCAAGATGCTATAGGGCCAAGGGCTCCAACGTGGAAAAATAGCCCATTGAGGAAAGGAAATAATTAAGTAAATTCTCAGATATTACTGTTTTATCGGTTAACTTCAATTCAGTTCAGTATTTGACGCAAAACTCCTTTTTATTGAAAGTGGAAATTCAAAATTAATTACAATTAAAAATTAATTACAATGTTAATTGTTTTCACGATTTTTATTCTAATTTATTTGTAATATTGAAATGTGATTCGATTACCAAATTTACGTGGAATGAAACTCCACAATTCTATAACTATTCAATAAGGTGACCGGTTCTAAATGTAATATATGTTTCAAACAAAGCTGGCGTTTTTATTTGGGAGGTAACTAATGTCTTTGTTGTTTCTATAGAGATTAATAGAAATTATAAACGCCATGATATACTTTGTTTAAGCTGGGAGAATTCGTTGCATATGCTATATTCTTTCTCCAATTCTTGCACTTGTTTATTTAGGTGATATATTAAGTTCACTTGGTACTTACTAGTTTGGTAATGTCCAGATGAAAAAAAAAAAACTTTTCATTTCCTTTGAATAGATTCCATCTATTTTTGGATTATATTTTATTTCATCATCTGCTACTTTTCGTTTCATAATTCTCAGCCATGTAGGCCTGGGTCTTCCAATTCTTCTAGTGCCTTGTGGCGCCCAGCAGAACGCTTGGTGAATCTATCTCTCTTGTGTATGTCAATAAGGCCACTCCAAACAGAATTCCTTTTATGTTTAATTTCAGAAAAAAAAAATATCTTTGGCTCAGATAATTTTATAAAAGCTTATTTTTTTTTTGCTATCATATTTCTAAATAGGTTGATCTGCATTGTGTGTGGTATCTTTTAAGGTTTAAAAGTCGCTCATGAATGTTAGAGGCAATGGACAGTGATATTGCCCTGACAAGTTGGACAATGCCCTAGAGGGCCTAGAGACTAACCATATATACAGATGATCAGCGCCCGAGCCACTCTCCACCCAAGCTAGGACCAAGGAGGGCCAGGTAAAGGCTGCCGATGATTCAGCAGGTAGACCTATAGGCTCCCCACACCTGCCATTCTTAGCTCACAAGGGTTGTGAGATTTCAGTGACCTAAGGAACTAACAAGTTTGAGCGGGATTCGAACCACAGTGTGGCTTTCACCAGTCAGGGACGTTACACCATAGGCCACGATAACTATTATACGGTAAGTATCTTAGTGAAATTATTCGTTCAAATAATTCTGGTTTGACTAACGAGGCAAATTTACGAAGTTTTCATTTATTATTTAGACGTGCAAGAACTGTTCATAGTATACCAAACTATATACAAATAAAATCTTTATTTAATCTATATTTATTCAGTTAAATAAAAGGATTGAGCTCAATTTTGGATCTATAATAGATTTTTCGTGTAAGTGAATTATGTGAAAATATTTACGAAAAAATAAATGATCTTCTCTGTCTTACTCACGATTCTGCGTATCTCTATATATATTTATGGAATATTTATTATTGTAAAATATAATTTACTCAGTGGCAAAAAAACAAAAAGTCTAAAATTGCCTGATCTAAAGTGGTTAAAGAAATTTCTGCACTTTTTCTCTAACAGTAAAGAAATTTACATTCAAAGGTGAAAATAATAATAATAATAATAATAATAATAATAATAATAATAATAATAATGATGATGATGATGATGATTAACAATAACAAAAATGATAAAAATAATAATGATGATAATAATTATAATAATAATAATAATAATAATAATAATAATAATAATTATTATTATTATTATTATTATTATTATTATTATTAATATTATCAATAACAAAAATAATAGTAATAATTATTAACGATAGAAATAATAATACTAATAATAGTAATAATTCTTAATAATAACAATAATGATGATGATGATGATGATTATGGTGATTAATAATAATAATAATAATAATAATAATAATAATAATAATAATAATAATAATAATAATAATAATTGCTTGAAGCTGGCGGTGAAATGGTAGAAAGATGGTTGTGTGATTTATGCAGGGATATAGTAGATGGACAAGCAGCTCCAAATGATTGGATTGAAAACATTATAATTCCAACACACAAGAAAGGGGACACCAACTTATGCAAAAATTATAGGCCTATCAGTTTATTACCACATGCTTATAAAGTTTTAGCAAAAATCATTCAAAGTAGAATAGCAAGGCAAGAAGAGGAAATAATTGATGAAGGTCAAGCAGGATTTAGGGCGGGTAGAGGAACAATCGATCATGTATTCACCTTCTCACAAATCACAGAAAAATTCTGGGAGAAGGAAAAAGATCTGTATTGTGTATTTTTGGACTTCAGGCAAGCGTTTGACTCCATATGGAGGGAAGGAATGATTAGGATTTTGAAGGAATGGGGATTAGAACCAAAAATACTGGAAACCATCAGAAGATTGTATGAAAGGACATCGGCTAGAGTAAGAAAAGGAAAGTTTTTGACAGAAGAGTTCATAACCACTGGTGGGGTTATACAGGGGTGCCCACTATCACCACACGTCTTCAACCTATACTTGGAATGGGTTATGAAAATGGCACTTGGAGATTATGAGGGTGGCATAGATATAGGAGGGACAAAAATATCTAACATGAGGTATGCAGATGACCTAGTGCTTTTACCAGAAACTAAGGAGGAACCTCAGAGAGTGTTGAGAATGGTGAAGGAGCAGTGCAGTAGGTATGAATTAGGGATAAATAGAGAGAAAACCAAAAGTATGAAAATTGGACGCCAGAGAGAGGCCTTAGAAATACATATCAGAGGGAGAAGTGGAACAAGTGAATGAGTTTAAATATTCGGGAGTGTTTTTCACAACATATGGAAAGATGGAAAGAGCAATTCAAGACCGAATCTCAAGTGGCCAGAAAGCATTTGGAAGGCTAAGAAGAATCTGGAAAGATAGAAATCTATCCATTAAGTTGAAAATTAGGCTATTAAGAGCAATAATAATCACCACAGTGATATACGGTGCTGAATGCTGGATACTGAAGAAGAGAGAAGAGAAAAAGTTATTAGCTTTTGAAATGAAATGTCTGAGAAGAATCTGTGGTGTAAGATGGGAGGACAAAATTACGAACGAGAGAGTGAGAGAAATGGCTGGTGTTGAGGACACGATTCTGATTAGAGTGGAAGATATTCAGAGGAGATGGTTTGGGCATGTACAGAGGATGGAGCAAGACAGATGGCCAAAGATAGAGCTTCATGGTCAAGTGGCCGAAAATAGACCGAGAGGACAACCAAGAGATACATGGCTGAGAACCTTCAAGAAAGCAAATAGAGGCGAGACATTTCAGCAGCTGGCACAGAGGGCATTGGATAGAAGTCTGGAGAGAATGTCAATATCAGATGCAGGACCCAGCCCAGAGAACTCCGGACGGGATTTAGTGAGTGAGTGATATATATATATATATATATATATATATATATATATATATATATAATATATATATATATATATATATATATATATATATATATATATATATATATATATATATATATATATATATATATATATATATATATATATATATATATATAT
>NC_090747.1:14416488-14418988 GCF_036898095.1 Palaemon carinicauda
CAGTTCTTCTTTTCTCAAGAAGTTAACTACTGCCCTGTAATTGTTCACTGGCTACTTTCCTCTTGTTGAGGGTGGAAGGGACTCTTCAGCTATGGTAAGCAGCTCTTCTAGGAGAAAAACACCAAAATCAAACCATTGTCCTCAAGTCTTGGGGGGTAGACTCAGCCACAAGATTCTATCTTATTTCTCTTCCTCTTGTTTTCTGAAACTTTTATTGTTTATATATGAAAGATTTATATTAATATTGTTGTTTTTCTTAAAACGTTTATGTTAATTGCTAATTAATTCTCTTGTAGTTTATTTATTTCCTTATTTCCTTTCCTCATTGGGCTGTTTTTCAAAGTTGGAGCCCTTGGGCCTATAGCATCCTACTTTTCCAACTATAGTCATTTTCTTTTAATGAGGCTCATTTTGCACTGACTCGCAGTGGTGCCCTTATAGCTCGGAAAAGTTTCCTGATGGCTGATTGGTTAGAATTATCTTGCCCAACTAATCAGCGATCAGGAAAGTTTTCCGAGCTAAAAGGGCACCGCTACGAGTCCGTGCAAATCTGCCTCGCTCAAAAAAAATTGACTATAGGGCTGTAGCTAAGCTAGAAGTAGTAGTAGTAGTGATGATGATGATGATAATAATAAGAATGATGATGCTAATGATAATAAAGATGATAATAATGATGATAATGATAACGATGATAATAATAATGGTAGTGAGGATGTTTATATATAATGATGATAATACTGATGAGGAACATAATGATGATGATGATGATGATATCGATATGATGATGATAATGATGATGATATCGATATGATGATGATAATGATGATAATAATGCTGATGATAATGCTAATGATAAAGAAAGGATGATGATGATAATGATGATGATCATGATGCTGATGATAATAATGATGATAAGGATGATGATCATGATGCTGATGATAATAATGATGATAATCATAATGGTGATGAAAATGATAATGATAATGATGATAATGATAACGATGATAATGATGATAATAATAATGATAATGATGCTAATGATGATGATAATGATCATGAAATCATTATGATAATGATGATGATAATAATGATGATGATAATGATGATGAAAATGATGATGATAAAGATGATAATGCTGATGATAATAATGGTGATAATGATGATGATGATGATGATAACAATGATAATGATGATGAGGATAATCATAATGATGATGATAATGACAATGATAATGATGCTGATAATGAGGATGATGATGATGATGATTATAATGACGCTGTTAATGATGATGATGAGGGATAATGATGATGATAATGATAAAATGACAATAATGATGATGATGATGATGATAATAGTCATGATAATTGATAATGATGATGAGGATAATGATAATGATGATAATAATTATGATAATGATAATGATGCTGATAATGATAAAGATTATAATAATGATAATGATGATGATAATGATAAATAAAAATAATGATGATGATAATGATGATGATGGTGATAATGATGATAATTACAATAATGATAATGATGATGATAATAATGATGATAATAATGATGGTGATAGTAATGATGATGATGGTAATGTGATAATGGTGATGATGATAATGATGCTGATAATGATAATGATGGTGATAATGATGATAATGATAATAATGATGATGATGATAATGATAATACTTGTGATGCTTATGATAGTGATGATGATAATGCTGATAACGATGATAATAATGATAATGATGATGATGATAATTAGAATAATGATGATAATAATGATAAAGTTGATGATGATAAGGATGATGCTGAAAAAGATAATGATGATGATAATGTTAATAATGATGATAATTATGAGGATAATAATGATGATAATGATAATGATGATGATAATAACTATGATAATGATAATGATAGTAATAATAATGATAATGATAATGATAATGATAATGATGATGATGATGATAATGTGATGTTAATGATAATGATGATGATAATGATGGTGATAATGATAGTGATAATAGGATGATGATGGTGATGATGATGATGATGATAGTAGCAATGATGATAATTATGATGGTGATAATAATGATGATGATGATGATAATATGATAATGGTGATGATGATGATGATAATGATGATGATGTGATAATGGTGATGATGATAATGATGATGATTATGATAATGATAATAATGGTTATGATGATAATAATGATGATAATGATAATACTGGTGATGATGAAGGAATCTGATAATGAAGATGATAATGATGATAATAATAATAATGATGATGCTGATGATAATGAAAATAATAATGATGATAATGATAATGATGTTGATAATGATGATGATGACGAGCTAATAGAAAACTCAACAGAAAATAACTGACCACCATGTAAGGTACTCTTTAGACTATGAGAAAGCTTTTGATTCTGTCAAAACTTGAGCAGCAATGAAAGCCGTTCAAAGACAAGGAATAGATGAATCTCATGCTAG